>NC_048309.1:750641-859751 GCF_013100865.1 Trachemys scripta elegans
CGGGAGTGAGGGGCACCGGCAGAGCTGGGGGGCAGGGCTGGGCTAGCAGGGACCGGAGGTCAGTAGTGAAGAGAGCAGCCTGGGCCTTGGGAGATAAGAGAAGGCCTAGGCCGACGCTGTGCCCTGGATAATGGACAGGTGGCAGGGGCAGAGTCCAAGCAGGGCTCCGGGAATCTGAGCCCCTTAGGCTGCTCTCGGGGTCCTTCCCGTGCTTCAGCACTGCCCCTCAAAGCCGCTCTCCTGGCACCCACCGCAGCCAGCTCACCTCTGCCACAAGCACCACCTGCCCAACACAATCCCCGTCCCTGTCACTTCAAAGGAGGCCTCAGGCTCCCTGCTGGGGCCAGGTCCCATCCCAGGGGTGCCCGGGACTCCCGGCCCTGCCCTGGGGCTGGCTGGGCCCTGCCCCCTCCTGCTCTGCTTGCCCGCACCACACGGGCAGTGACTTGTGGAGAGCGGCTGCCCTGCAGGGACGTGCTCGGAATGGGAACAGCAGCAGCTGGCAGCGGGCGGCACTGGGAAATCTCCGGACAGCTGGGAGCAGGGAGGAGTCGCAGCTCAGCAGGTCTGGGGGGATTATGGGGCACCCAGCTGCCCCCCCCCCTCTGCCAGCCTGCCTGGGAGCCCCCTGCCGAAGCAGGGCACTGGCTTTTCCCCGGATTCTCCCCAAGTGTCGCAGAATCAGTCAGAACGGGCCCATTGGCAGGGAACCCCAGGGCAGCCCCCCGCTCCCCCCAGTCAGGCCCCTTGCCCCCCAGCTGCTGCAGGGTAGGCTCTGCTCATGGGGGCACCAAAGCTGGCACCTGCCTGAGTGCTGCCCCGGTATGCCAGCATCACCTGCCCCAGAGCCAGTGGAGGGGCCAGGCCGCGGGAAGCTGAGCTCGGGGGCTGGTGCCAGCGGCTGCCCTGTGGCAGTGACCGAGGGAGGCTTGTGGCAGCACTAGTGCTCGCCCGGGGCAGAGATGAGGCTTTGCCGTGCCCCGGTGATGTGGATGGAGGGTTTGGGGGGCACCCTGTCACTCACCGGGTCCCCCCACCCCTGCAGCGTGGGGCCCAGCCCACCCAGCCCATTCATCGCTCTGCAGCTTGGTTCTTCAGATGCCTTCCCTTGAAAGCCAGGACACCAGGGATGGGAGCGAAGGGGGGCAGGGAGCCAGGGCTGTGTCCAGAGCCTGGTGCTCCCCAGACTGGGCACATCCAACAGTGCAGCCTCGTCCACCCCCGGCTGGGCAGACAGAGCAGCAGCCTGAGGAGGAGGGAGCAAATGGGGGGCTGAGGGTCGCTGGGGCAGCACAGCAATGCGGGGGGGGGCATGAGCCCCTCTGGCAGCCCACACAGCCTGGCCTGTCTCCTGCCCAGATGTTCGCCAGCAGCTCGGCAGTGACGCGGGCCTGGGCAGCCCCACGGAGCAGCCGACCTCTCCCACCCCACGGGCTGTGCTCACCGGGCGCCCCCCAGCCTGGGCAAAGGAAGGGGGAGGGGCAAGACTAGAGGGAATCTAGCATGGGCATCTCTCTCCTCCCACTCCGCCTGCACCTGCCTCTGGATGGGGCCACTGCAGCCTGGGCGGTGGGAGCCGGCTGCCGAGCCTTGCACTGGGGCTGGGGGCCTGGCCCAGGCACGGGGGTCAGCTAAAGTGCAGGGGTTTTGGCAGCTGGGGCTGGGGCACCCTGCAGAGCCCCCCACCGGCCCCTGCCCGCCAGCTCCATTCCCTACAGCCAGGTGACCCCCGGAGCAGCAGTGCCTGAGCGCCAGCCCCCTCTCCAACAGCGTGCACTGGTGGCCACCGTCCCCAGCAGCACTAGGGGCTGCTCAGAGAGCGTGGGGGCAGCTGGGCTGCAGGGAGCAGGGCAACAGGCTGGCAGTGGGGGGAGCTGCCCCCTCCCCCCAGTATAGCGCTGCGCGGAGGACACTGCATCCTCCCCTTTGCCGTTTTCCTCACGCTGCCCAGGCCGGCCAGCCGCCCGGAAATCCAGACTGGGCCAGCGGAGACAGAGCAGGAGGGGTCTGAAGAAGAGTGGCAGAGAAGGCCAGTCCCCTCGCCCCCAGCCCCCTTCCTTCCAGATGCCAGAGCTGATCCCTTTCCCTGCAGCTCAGCACAGCGCCCCCTGCTGCGCCCTGCCTGCAGCACAGCGCCCCCTGCTGCGCCCTGCCTGCAGCACAGCGCCCCCTGCTGCGCCCTGCCCCACTGCCGCCACCCGCAGCACAGCGCCCCCTGCTGCGCCCTGCCCCACTGCCGCCACCGCGCAGCACAGCGCCCCCTGCTGAGCCCTGCCCCACTGCCTGCAGCACAGCGCCCCCTAACGCCACAACAGGGCACTTTGTATCAGACCTGGTTACGGCACAGGGCTCTGACGGAGGAGGACTCTGTCTGCCTGGGGCAGGACTGTCCCTGGGTTTGGGGTTTGCGCCTCGTGTGCCCCGCTCACCTGACCCCCTGCCTCACATGCCGTGCCCAGCTCCGATTCCCCTGCCCGTGCGGCAGGGCCCCCCTCTCTGAGCAGGGGACAGGCACGGGGCAGCTAATGGGGGGGACCTGCTCAGGTGGCGGAGGAGCTGCCTGCATCCCAGCCCTCTGCCCTCCCCTGGCTCAGCCTCACGCTCCCCCCGGCCAAGCACCACCAAGATAGGTAGGCAGATTCCCCTGACAGGCACACAGCATGTCTCCATGGTAACCACCAGCAACCCCAACCCTGAGCAACAGAGCCCTGTCACCCAGCCCCCCGGGGGATGCCGATGCAGCATCCCCTCCAGCTGGCCCAGCTCTGTGCCTAGCAGCCCCCGCCCCACTCTGGACAGCACAGATCCCTCCCCCACCACAGGGCTGGCGAACAGCTCAAATGATCCCAATAACATTAGGGAACAGCGCGAGAGAAATGACACTGGGCCTGGTTTCCATGGAAACAAGAGAGTCTCCTTATCCAGTTTGGTACCATGGAGATTTCCATGGTGCCACGGCTGTATTTGACCATCTTTTCCATACACCACGTTTGTGTGTCACCACCACCTGTGCCCGGGGCTTTGCCTCCCTCTATGCTACCACCCACCCTCGCCCACCTGCCCTGAACCCCCACGAGCCTCCCCACACACCTTGCCTGCCCCCCCATAGTAGTGCAGCGGGGAGCAGGGGCTGCCCATGCCGTGGGGCTGGGTCAGGAACAAGCCGAGCTGGCTACGGTGAGTCTAGCAAACCCAAGGCTGGCGTGGGGCGGGAATCGTGGGAGGGTGGAAGGCACATGCAGGAGACTGGGCCTAGGGCTCCCTCAGGTGGTGTAGACAGGATGGGCATTGGATTGGGCACCCTCCAGTCACTGCCCAGCCCCCTCCCTGCCCAGCAGAGTCCGGCTCCCACCCCCGGCGAGACGTTCTGGATCCATGGTGCACAGGACCCACACCTGCCCCATGGCGCAGCCCTGCTTCACGCCCCCCACACCAGCTGGGCCTCTTGGCACCATGTCCCAAGCCAGGAATATGCCAGTCACGGAGCTCAACCCCCCCCCAAGCAGAGTCAGGGGTTGCCACAGCAACCAGGTCCTTGCTGGGGCCGGGCAGCCTCCAGCAACTAGTTCAAGGCTTTATTTTAAGAATCACTTTGAATCTGAGAGTCTCCCCCGGCCGCCAAGGGAGGAGGGGAGAGGGGGTAACCCTGCCCCTCCATTGGCCCCGATCTGCCCCTGCGCCAGGGACAGGGAGCAGCAGGACGGGGGCAGGTGTTAATCAGGCCCCACTAAGGAGCCTACCAAGAGCGGGATCCCTGCAGTCCTGGCTGGGCCTGCCAAAACCTCCCATGCAGGCCGGGGTGTGGAGGGAGGACAAATAGCAGGCGACTCACTGCTCTGTGGGGCACTGAACCAACCCCTCAGCACCCGAGGAGGGGCCTCGCCCAAGCCCCACACAGCATGTGCTAAACCAGCTCCTCCCCTCTGCCCGGACGGCCGCTGTGACGCAGGCCACCGCCTGCCCCTGATCTGCACAGCGCCCCCCACGTGGTCATCCCCCCTGCCTGGAACAGCCCTGCCCAGCCCCCCATCACAGCCCCCCTTCCCCAGCTCAGCCCTGCCCAACCCCCATATTCCCTGGCACAGTCCCCCCGCCCATTGCAGCCCTGCCCCATGCCACCCAGGCCCCAAGAAGAGATGTGGGGAGGGGACACTGAGCCAGGTGTGTCTGTGCCCAAGGGTAACCCCATGGTAGGTTGGAGCCTCCGGGGGGAGGGGTCCTTCTGGACTCACCCCCACCCCAGAGTGCTGCAGCCCCTGGCCTGAGGCAGTTCTGGGCTCATCTGTGTTGGGAAAACCCACAGCAGCTGCAGGCAGCGGTGCCCAGCTCACGGGGCATGGACACGAGCAGTTGCCGGGGGGGGGTAGGGACAGGGGGGTGCTGAGTGCACCGGGGGGACAGAGAGTTAAGGGCAAGGGGAAAGGAGGGAACTGCAGGGGGAGGGGAATTTCAGAGAGATCGGGATAGAGAGGGCTGGGGGTGCAGGGAGGCGGTGGGGTGCAGGATGGGGTCAGGGTGCAGGGAGAGAACTGGGGGTCCAGGGAGAGGGCTGAGGGTGCAGGGACGTGGTGCGGTGCGGGTGCAGGGAGGGAGCTGGGGGTGCAGGGAGGGAGGTGGGGTCAGGGTGCAGGGAGAGGGCTGGGGGTGCAGGTGCAGGGAGGGGANTGGGGGTGCAGAAAGGGGATGGGGTCAGGGTGCAGGGAGAGGGCTGGGGGTGCAGGAAATGGCATGACGGGGGTGCGGGGCAGGGAGGGCAGTGAAGCAGGTGCCTGGGGAATTGCTTTGCATTTGCAGCCCTTTGCTCCCCGCCCCATGTGGGGCCAGGGAGGGGATCCTACACATCACCCCTAAGGGATCCCAGAGACACCCCCGGCCTGGCCCCTTCCCCCCATGGCTCTGTCGCCCCCACACAGATGGCTAGGCCCGGCTGCTGCCCCTCCAGTACATCCCCAGGCCCTGTGGGAGGAAAGACGCCCTGAGGAGGGGTGAGCGGGGGGCTCAGGGCAGGGCAGCAAGTGGCTCCCCCCAGCCCAGCTCCAGCCTGGCCAGACGGGGTCGCAGGCTGCATGTGGCCAAGGGTGACCCCTGGTGGCCAGGGAAGGAGGCTCCAGCTCTCACAGTCGGGGAGCAGGCAGGAGCCGGCCCCTCTGGGCTGGGCCGGGCCAGGGACCCTCAAGCCGCTCTCCAGCACCGCCAGCCCGAGGCCAGAAATCACCAGTCCCAGGCATGCTCTTGGGCTGTGATTTCTGAGCCCCCGAGTGTGTGGGTGTGTGCGCTGAATGAGTGTGTGCATGACTGCATTGTGTGTTGTATGAGCATGTGTACTGTGGGTGTGCATGTGCATTATGTTGTGCACTCTGTGTTTGTGCATTGAGTGTGCCCGTGTGCGTGCGACAGCTTGTGCTACAGCTCGCTCATAGTTCATAGGGCACACGGCGGGTTTGGTCCCGCTGACCCGTTGTTCCAGGTGCTGCCCAGTGAGAGGGCGGCCCTGCCTGGTCACAGTCTGGTGTAGAGCGTGGGGGGCAGCAGGTAGGAAGCTGGAACTGGGCCCCACCAACCCCAGAGGGGCCCCCGAGCGTGGAACCGCTGTGAACCCTGCTGAGCTGGCAGGGGAGTGGGCTGCTGTCTGGAACAGCCAGGGTGGGTCCCCCCTCTCTGGCCACAGACACCTGCTCCATTTGCTCTTAAAGGGGCAGCTCCCATTACCACAGCTGGGAACACCACTGCCGAGGCTTGGCACCCCACACCTGCTGCAGGCCCCTCCGTTAGCCCTGAAAACAGCTCGAACAATCGCATCGGCGTCGCTCCTGGAGTCAAGCGAGCAGGAGAATCTCAGCTTCCAGTTGTAATGAGCAGCAAGTTTCTAGCCCTTATGGCTGCAAAGACAATCTGGGAAAGGTGGCCTGAGCACGGCCCGTGGGCCTCAGTGACGCAGCGGCAGAGCGAGGCCGGAAGTACCGGGGTTAACACCTCATGATCTCGGCGCCCTCGGGGTCAGCGGTTCTACAGCGCACAGATCATCAGCAGGGCTGGACCCTAAACCATCACTGCCCCAGCACTGACCTCGTCCACTGCAGCTAGCGGAGCGGGGGGGGGCGGGTAGCAGCTGCTGGCCTCTCCATGGGGCAGCCCCACAGGAACACCCCCCGCCCACAGGTCACCCTGTGTGAGGCAGCAGGGCTCTTGTGCTGCGGGGTGCAGGGCCTGGTCTAGCATTACAGACAACACAGCAGCAGGTACCACCAGGATGGGGCTGCGGGACCAGACCCGGCGCCTGTCGAAGTCAAAGCAGGAACCTCTAGCATGGGGCACATGGTCTAGCAGCGAGAGGGGCCAGGCAATAGTCGGGGGGACAGAAGGGGGACATGATAGCGGTCCTCAGATACCTGAAAGGCTGCCATAGAAAAGCTGGAGAAAAGCCGTTCTCTCTGGCCACCGAGGGCAGGACAGGAGACGATGGGATCAAACTGCAGTGCAGCAGATTTAGATTAAATCTCAGGTGGTCCATGTGAGGGGGAGGGCCAATGTTATAGCCGACACTGTACCATGGGGTGGGGGCCCTGAATTTCCCCAGGTCACTGGCTAAGGGACCTGCTCCATTCAGCCTCGAAGGGGGGAGAGATGTGACGAAGTGGGAGATTGTCTTGTTTTTTCCTTGTTTTTCCAATGGTTTGCATGCAGAGGGAGTTTGTTGTTAGAGAGGACCGGAGAGGGAACTTGGGACCCCAGCCAATGGCCTGGAGGATGGAGACCCCAGCGACTGGTGACCTGGCGACCTGGAGACCCAGCTCAGGAGTCGCAGCCGGTTCTGGCGAGTGGGGGGGACAATGGGCTGTAAAGAGAGGACCCCGGTGACCTGACCAGCTGCCAGAGGAGGGCTGAGAGGAGACGAGGCCCAGGCGACCCAGTTTATGATCCCGTTTACCTGGAGAGAAGACAATGGACAGAGGCGGGGCCTGGGGCCAGTGATATCAGATTCCCAGCTGGGAAGCAGGGGGGCTCTGGGCTGGAGAGGGGGAGCAGGCAGAGCCCCCCTGGATGCAGAGAGACTGGGATGTGCTGGGCTGAGGGAGGCCAGGCCTGAGGCCTGAGAGTTTCCTGTGCTGGGTTCAGACGCTCAATAAACCCTCCTGTGTGACGCTGGCTGAGAGTCGCTCCGGGCTAGAGAACAGGGTTGCATTGTCCCGGGGGGTGCAGAGCGAGGGGACTCCCTGAGGGGGCCCACGGCAGAGACAGACGTGCTAAGGCTCAGAGAGGTGCGGCTCCAGGAGGTGGAGGGGCCTGACCCCGGGAGAGAGTGGACCCCCGAGAAGGGCTGTCTCACTGAAAGGGGTCCCCCCACGGACCGCACGGGGCCGCAAGTGGGCACGATCTGTGAGTCCGTGACACTCAGGAAAAACTTCCCCGCTGTAAGAACAGTCGGACAATGGGACAGACGCCTGGGGAGGAGGAGGCTCCTTCATGGGAGGTTTTCAAAAGGAGGCTGGAGCCGTCTGTCTGGGATGGATCAGACCTTGGGGTCTCATCTAACCCTATGAGTCTAGGGCACAGCTCCCGCCCAGCGCCCGGCTCCGGGGACAGTCCCGGCACTTCCCGCAGCGGCCAGCAGAGGGCGCCCCCTGCCCAGCATTGACCCAGCGACAGGCTCCGAGCCCCGAGCTGCCCCAGCCCGCAGGGAACCGAGCTCCAGCAAGCAAGCTCCCCTGACCCCCAACCCAGACCCCCAACCCGACCCCCACAGCCCCCAACCCCTGCCCAGACTCCCAACCGCCAACCCCTACACCCCCAACCCAACCCCCACAGCCCCCAACCTCTGCCCAGACCCCCAATCCCCACAGAACCCCAACCCCTGCACAGCCACCCGACCCCCACAGCCCCCAAACCACCAACCCCTGCCCTGAACCATGGCCCCCAAACCCTGACACTGACCTCCCTGTGACCCTCAAACCTCAGCATTGACTTTCCTTCTACTCCCAACCCTAGCACTGACCCCCAAAACCCCCTTTGCTCTGCCCCAGCCCACTGGGCTCCTTTGGGGTGCCAGGCAGGGCTGTATTGCTAACCTCAGCCAGGCCAGGGGCTCCAGTCCCCTCCCCCTCCCAGTGAGTCCCTTGGCATGGGGGCAGGTCCCCCAGCAGAGCTGGCGCCTTCCAGCCTCTTGGTCGCTCCCCAGGGCTCTCGCCTCCATCTCAGCCCCATCTCCTCGGCCAGTGCAACCTGCCCACGCCCTGCCGGGCCGGCACTGGCACCATGGCCAGGCCAGAGCACAGGGGACAGATCCACAGGCCACACAACACAAGCCGCACACCCACAGCTCTAGGCATGTGACAACCCCGCCCCCAGCCCCAGAACCACTCAACCCCCAGCACATAGCCACCCAGCCCGGATCCAAAATACCCGCGCGTCTCTGCTCTGAGCCCCTTGGCCCTGCCGCGCGGGGCCAGATTCACCAGGCGCCCTGCAGACGTCTCCGCCAGGCGCCCTTGGAGAGGGCACAACTCACAGCTCCGACGCAGCGGGCGAGGCGCAGCCCCCTGGGTTTCTGAGATCGATACGGCTCCAGTGACAGGGCCGGATACGCAGCCAAGAGCCCTGTGCTCTGGGACACGCTGTGCATGGGGAACTGCCTCGCTCCAGCCCAGGGGCCGGAGCCATGCAGGCCCGGAGGGGGAGCGCAGCACCCCCTGCTCCCAGGGGCCAAATGCTGAGCCCTGGGCAGGAGCTGGCAGCCCTTCCGGCACGGACACTGCCCCAGCGTAGGCCCCACTCCGGCCAGACTGGGACGATCCCAGCACTGCCGGCTTCTCACCCTGGTGAGCCTGAGCAAGTCCCTGCCCCTCAGTGCCACCTGCATCACCCTCTAACGCGGGGCACACCACGCACTGCACCAGCCAGACATGTATTGTGCAAAGCTCCCTGGGACAGGGGCCAGGACTAGAACCCTGTCCTCTCCCCAGAGCAGGCCTCCGTGAGCGCCCGCAGCTGGCAGCAGCAGCCAGTGCCTTTCCTCTGTGGGCTACACGCAGAGCCAGGACTCACGGGGGCACATGCCCACGTGCACGTAGACCCAGGACGTCACAGACGGGCTCACATGTGCACGCACAAAGCCAGGACGTCACACTCACACCCATGGGGGCACACACAGCCAGGACGTCCCATGCACGTGCGCACACACGTGCGCACACAGCCAGGACGTCCCATGCACGCGTGCACACACGTGCGCACACAGCCAGGACGTCCCATGCACACGCACACACACACGTGCGCACACAGCCAGGATGTCCCATGCATACGCATGTGCGCACACAGCCAGGACGTCCCATGCACACGCATGTGTGCACACAGCCAGGACGTCCCATGCACACGCGCGTACACACGTGCGCACACAGCCAGGACGTCACACACACACACACACACGTGCGCACACAGCCAGGATGTTCCATGCACACACGCACACACACGTGCGCACACAGCCAGGACGTCCCATGCACATGCGCACACATACGTGCGCACACAGCCAGGACGTCCCATGCACACGCACGTGCGCACACAGCCAGGGCGTCCTATGCACACACGCACACACATGTGCGCACACAGCCAGGACGTCCCATGCACACACACGTGCGCACACAGCCAGGACGTCCCATGCACACGTGTGTGTGCGNTCCCATGCACACACACGTGCGCACACAGCCAGGACGTCCCATGCACACACGCACACCCAGGATGCCACGGCTCCGACTTGCCACACAGACCCTGACAGACACTCTAACCACCAACCATTAACTGCCAGGCTCAAGTCAAAGTCATGCACAGAAGCCAAATGCCGCCCAGGCTGTTGTCTGCTCCCAAAAACGGGCAAAATGGCAGGCAGTGGAGGGGGTGGCAGGCTGGACATCTGACCCACCGCCTCCCCGGGCAGACGCAGGCTGGTTGAGGGCCACAGTTTGTCATGGTCTCGCCCGCACTATCGGGAGGCTCAAGCAGCACAGTCAGCACGCTGGGCCCATGGCCGACTATGGGATGTGTGTGAGCGGAAGGACATGGAGTCCAAGTCCTAGAAGTGAATAGCGGGGGCTCGACTGGGGGGCACCAGCAGGGCGGTGGGGGGAGCCCAGGGCTGGGCTAAGGGGGCTGCAGGTCGGGACTCAGGGGCACCCGCAGGGCTGTGGGGGGCTGCAGGTTGGGAGTGAGGGGCGCTGGTTTGGCTGTGTGGAGAAGTTCATGTGTCTGGCTGCTGCCCGGAGTCTCTCGCTCCCAAGAGCCCTGGCTGGGGCCAGCGGGCGCTGCCCGTGGTGGGTTTTCCCCTGCAGAGTCACCATTCAGCAGGGGGCCAGGAGCCCCGCCGGGCGCTACGTGTGCAAGGGGCTGGACAGGGGCTGCAGCGCCCCCCCCCCCCAGCACATTCCTCGGACCCTGTGCCCATCCCAGCTCCTGGGCAGGCAGCTCCCGGTTCAGCTGAGAGGAGCCAGGCCCAGTCAGGCGAGTCCCTGCCCCCAGCGGGCAGGGATGGAAGGCAACTAGTGCCCGGCTCCTCTGGAGAGAGCCAAAGGTTACCCGGGGCAACCAGCCATCTCCCTGCCTAGCGCCCCTCCCCAGAGCGGAGCCCAGCCCCCACGGGACCCACAGGCACTTTCCCTCTTTCCAATCACAACAGCAACTTTTGCTCCAAGCCACCGGCCAGGCCACATCAAAGGCTGCCAGGGCCAGAGCCCGGTCAGGCGCCAGTCACAGGCCTCAGGAACCCGGCTCCTCTCAGACATGGCTGCTGATGCAGCCCGCTGCCCCACTGCCCCAGTGGGGCAGCCAGCCCCGCCCACCCCAGCCCAGCCCCGTCCCTGCCCCCCACTGGGAGGGCTCCTGGCAGGTCACTGTAGCAGCCAGGTCCTCTGTGCTGCCCCGGGGTGCCCGCACCGTGCCCGCCGAGCATCCCTTACCTTTGCTGTCTTCTCGGGAGAGGCTGCCAGGCTGGGCCCCTTGCAGGGGGGCGGCATCTCCATGGAGAGCGGCAGCTGCCTCTTGGCATGGGGCCCCCTCCTCCCGGGGCAGGGCCGTGACGGTGAACCTCTGGCTCATGCCCCAGCAGTGGCCGGCGAGCGCTTCGCTGGCTCCAGCCTCTCGTCTCCACAAGTGGCTGCCGAGGCACCGGCTGAAGAGACAGAGCGGCTCTCCCTCAGCCGCTGCCAAGGTCCTAGTGCCCTCCTGGCGCTGTTCTGCACAGGCCCCGGCACTGCCATCCCCACGGGGACCGCGGAGCCTGCGCTCAGGAGCCACGCAGCCCAGCCATCCCCCGGGCCCCAGGCTCCCCGGCCAGAGCCAAGCCAGACTTCCCAGGGCTCCCGCAGCCCTGCTGAGGGGTCCAAGCTAGAGCAGCAGCACCCGCCGTGTCTGGGCAGGGCCTGGCGTCGGGCTCCGCAGTGCCCCATGGCCTGGACTTCCCCACCAGCCAGCCCCGCTGGGCACTGCAGGCGCGGTCAGGGCAAGGAGCTCAGCAGCTGGAGCAGGGGCGGGGTGGGAGGCAACAAGGAGGCAAGTGGGGCAGCCATGGCTCGGGGGGGTCAGTGGAGAGGATCCAACCCACCGGCTCAGGGGCTCCCCCAGGCCCAGGGCCGCTCACGATTCAGCTCTTCTCCGTTGGGCTGGGGGACAGGGCCTGGCTTGTGGCATTTTGCTCGTTAGGTGGCCCCAGGGCCAGGGTGAGCTCTGGAATTACAGCTCCAGCCCCATCCTGCCCCGCATGGTGCATGAGGGACAGATTAACCCCAGCTGGGCAGCGGAGGGGGCAGAGATGCCCAGGCTCCACTCTCATTTGCCCAACGTCGCCAGGAAACCCCCAGTCCTGACTGGGCCCCTTGGGCCGCGTGCCTGTAACGCCTGGGTGGGGGGGAGGCCAGTGGGAGAGGGCTCAGCAGAGTGGAGATGCGCCTGCATTTGTGGCAGCATCTGTCTCCATGGTGACAGTGTGACATCAAGGACGCCATTGGCCGGGTTTCCATAAAGGGACTTTGCAAGACACGAGCGGGGCGTGTGTGTGAGAGGAGGTGACTCCACGGGACTGGTGTGGGGCAGGGATTTGCCCCCAGAGCCTTCGCACCCGTTTGCTCTGCAGCCAGGACTGAGCAGAGCACCAGCTGCGTGGTGATCAGCGGGCACAGGCCTGAAGGCCCTCACCCCAGGGCTAAGAGGATGAGACCTCCCAGGCCCATGTGGGGTGCACGAGCACCTCGGAGCCTCAGCCTGACTTCTCTGTTCTGCAAACCTTCCCCTTCCCCCATCTCAGCCTCATCCTCTACTCAGGGCCCCACCCCCACCTTGCTGGTCCATATGAACTGCCCCAGGGGCAAGTACAACCTCCTTTTTCTCCCCAAACACCTACATCAAGCTTGGAGCAACACCTTCTACTGGAACATCCAGGCCCCACTCTACCTGCTCCCCAGACCAGCCCCCAGCCACCCCTAACACTCTACGAACGATCCTACTCTGAGGAGACTCGGGTCCTGAGACCAAAGCTGGGACCACTGGCTTCCTGCTGAGGGTGACTGCATTCCCTACCAATTCAGCCCCCTGGCTGCTCACTCTGGACCCCCACTAAGAGCCCTCTGGCCCTGGAGCAAAATTTACCCAGCTCCAGAGGGTGCAAGGGAGGGACGTGCGGCTGGGGCAGCGTTGTGCATCTGGCCATGCCTCTCTGATGAGTATGCAAATCACATCAGCCCTCAACTTTCCCCTATCACCCATAGGGGGAGGCAGAGAACACCATATGCAAATAAGCCTGGCAGCCCCTAGCAGCACAGCCTTAATCCTCCTGCTTCACCTCTAGAGGGCACCAACGAGCCGCCGTCCCGGCAGGCTGGCTACTGCTAGTCCGCAGCGGAAGACGGGAGGTTCTTACCCACGAGAGCTGATGCTCCAATACTCCTGTTAGTCTCAAAGGTGCCACCGGGCCCTCTGTTGCTTTTTACAGATTCAGACTAACATGGCTCCCCTCGGATCGTAGACTATTGTGGCCAAAGCTGCAGGGGCTGACGCTGGTGCCTGGGGTGGCACTCAGAGCTCCCTGCAGCGAGAGCCCGTGAGAACGACCGCCCCAGCCCAGCCACGTGCGGACAGTCAGACTCTAGACCAGAGAACTTTGCTCTGCTCCAAGGACTCACTCCGGGAACCTAAGGGCTGGGCTGCAGATTGGCAGCCAGCAGAAGGAAGGAGTGGGGCTTGCGGAGCCCGAAGCGAGGCGCTGGTGGGCGAGTTTCCCCCGGTGGCTCCCTCGCACTGTGAGCAGGTGATAGCGATTCACCCTGTGCCCCTTGGGTCACTCTGAACATGTCACCCCCAGCCAGGGCACGGCGGCTGCAGACAGGTCGGGGTCTCAGGCCTGCTAGAACTTTGAAACCCTCCAGGCCAATTTCCTGTGCAGTGCGGGCGGGTGGAGATCCATGCGGCTGGGATGCCGGCCCTGCACCAGGAGACCGGGAGCATGCAGGGGCAGGCGGGAAGGAGTAAAACCAGGGGGCAGGGGCACTAGGAGACGTTAGAGGAGCATGGCAGACGGGAGGACAGGAGAGGGCTGGTGTTGGGATGGTGCTGGGAGGGCGACACTCTGCGATGTTGGGTAGAGTCCCTCTGAGCTGGGCTGGATGCCCAGCGGAGCTGAACTGTGACCCTGAAACGATCGGGCAGAGATTGGGGGTGGGGGCGAACAATCCTCAACAGCCAATGAGAAAATAAACCCTGGTGATTTGGGGTGAATCTCTTGATTTTTAGGCCAATTGCGGGAGCTTCTGGAGTCTCTCCTGAGCTGGGGATGCTTGGGGTGGCCATGCTGCAGCCCCCACCATGGCCCCCCACTCCTGCCCCATCTCTAGGCCACCCCCATCCACCTCCCCACAGCAACATGCCACCTTCACCTGTGGTGCAGCCCCCAGCCCCACACCAACACTCCCTGCACTCTCTGCATCCCCCCACCGCAGGGGGACCACGGTGCCGGACAGGAGAGGCCTGGAAGCCCCGGCCCCAGGACATGGGAGACACTCTCCCAGCCCCCGTCCTCCCTGGTGCCTGCCCCCAGCCAGCTCTGGGTGGATGGATGGACAGACAGAGCAGCACCACACGCCATGTTTCTCCAGGATTCTCTTTATTAAAAATGTGCACGGTACAAAAATGGCAGCAGGAGAGAGAGCGAGGGCCGTGCCCAGCACTCCCTGCGCCCACTGAGGCCGGTGGCACCCGCCAGGCCCCCAGTGCGCGGGCACCAGCTCCTGAGCAAACCCAGACAGACAGACACGGACTTAATCAACTTCGGAAAAAGACAAAGTCGCTTACAAATCTCTGAGCAGTTTGCACCAGGCAAACCAATCCGTGCAGCACACGCAGGCGGGGGCCGCCACCTGCAGAGACCCGGGCAAGGGACAAGAGCCTTTAGCTAAAGCATCCTGTTCCCCCACCCCCCACCCCACCCAGGATGCAGCTGGCGCTGAGGGACCAGGATATTACAGCTCCCAGAGGCTGTCGCCTCTAGATCTCGTTTGCCCTGTCCCATTAGAGCTACTGCCCAGAGTCTCTGGAAAGCAGGGCCCGTCCCTCCCTGGACCCACCTGGGGCTGGAAGGCAGGCCCTGGGCAGAGATTCCACGTGCCAACTCCTCCACTTCCCCTGCCGGCCTGGGGCTGCCACACAGAACGAAACAACAAAAACCAAGAGTCTGCAGGAATGAAAGAGCCACTGGCGGGGAGAAGTGCCAGCCGGCTCTGGTGCAAGGATGAACGAGCGGCTGGCGGGGAGAGGTGCTGGCCCGTGCCAGGCCGGCTCTGGTGCAGGGATGAACGAGCTGCTGGCGGGGAGAGGCGCCGTCCAGCTCTGGTGCAGGGATGAACGAGCCGCTGGCGGGGAGAGGCGCTGTCCGGCTCTGGTGCAGGGATGAACAAGCCGCTGGCGGGGAGAGGCGCCGTCCGGCTCTGGCGCAGGGATGAACGAGCCGCTGGCGGGGAGAGGCGCCAGTTGGCTCTCGTGCAGGTGAAGCCACCTGGGCCCTACTGCTCCGGGCAGTTCAGGATGTCGTATTTCACGTAGCCCACCCGCTCCACCTGGTAGCGCGGGGTCATTCGCCAGTAGAAACGGTCCTGGCAGAAGTGGTACTTTCCTGGGCCAGGGAGGAATGCAGAGGGAAGGGGTTAGCGTGAAGGAGGAGCTGTGGGACCTGCCTGCTCCCAGGCTCCGGGGAAGCCACGCACAGCCCCCACTCCCCAGCCCGGCTGAGCGCTCGGCCGGCTCAGGGCAGTGCCCCAGAGAGCGTGTGCGGCCCAGGCCCAGCACCTTCCTGGAGCCAGCCAAAGGGCTCCGAAGCCACAGGCTCTAGTGTCTTCGAATGGCAGCAACAAGGAGCCACCAGGCCAGGCCTCAGCGAACCATCACCCAGCCACGGGGCCCCAGAGACCAGCCCCGCCTGCCCCCCCTTTCACTCCGGAGCAGTGGCCCTGGATAGCGCACCCAAGGGCAAGAGCAGAGTGCTGGGTGGGGAGCGCAGCAGCGCTCAGGCAGAGACGGGGGTGCCGTCTCCCCAGGACTCCCCGGCCCTGGGCTCGTGGCACCAGCCGATCCTTCCAGAGCCAGGCGAGGGTCAGACTGGGGGGTGGAGGGTGGAGGGGCCGGCCCTAGAGCCGCAGGGTCAGCCTGGCAGCATAAGGGCAGTGCCAAGGTGCCATGGAGAGCTCCCTCGCCCGGCTCCGCAGCGCCAGGGCTCCGCACTCAGGTCCATCTCGGCCCAGAGAGAGGCCCCGCGTCCCAGAGCCCAGAACCCTTCTCACCTTGGTAGAGGAAGACATCGTGGGCATTGAGGGGCACGCCAGCAAAGGTGTCATCAGTGAGACGTGGGTAGCCCTTGTCCACCTTCTGGACTTTCACGTCCATCCTGTGGGGAGAAGAGCAGCGCTGGCTCAGGCGCCCACAGACCCGGATGTGGGGCCCAGCCTATGTGGGCCTCTGTCACAGGGGCAGGAAACGAGCTAATTCCCTGAACCCGATGGCCCCCCCGTCCCCGTCGGCCCTGCACCGACCGCGCACTCACTCACCTCCAGTACTTCTCCCCACTGAAGAGCAGCACTTTGCCGCGCCCCCTCTGCAGGGCCCCTGAGATCCGCTCTGCCTCCTTACCGATGCCCAGCTTCTCGATCCCGCGGGGGCCCGTCACGCTGCTGCCCATGTACACCCAGAAACGCCGACCTGCCACAGAGACACGGTGCTAACAAGACAGCCCCGACCGCACGAGAACATGCACCCGCTCAGCCCACGCACGGGCACCACAGTCCAGCGAGCCCCCCAGAGGGAGCAGAGTGGCAGGGCACGGAGCTGCAGCCCACGCTGGGGAAGGACCAGTCCCTCAGTCGGTCACTACGAGAATGACCACTGGGCCCCTCCCCCCACTCCAGGGTGCCCAGGGCTCTAGTGACCAGCTCGGCCCCGTCCCAAGCTGCTTGGTGGCTCCCAGAGAGAGGCGCTGGGGCAGATGCTGGTACTGACTGACCCCCCCATGCAGCAGCCAGCCCTGAGCAGCCCCCAGGCTTGCGGCAGGGCAGGGTGAGTGTGGGGAAGCTGGGGTAAGAACCCAGCATCAGTGCAGCAAGGGCCAGGCCAGGCCTCCAGTGAGGGACACCCAGGGCACCAGGCAGTGGGTCTGTAGGGGGCCAGGAGGTCCTGGCAAGCTGGGCAGGTCCCAATCCTCACCCGAGAAGAAGTAGAGCTTCTTGGTGAGCAGGTCCTGGAAGGCGGCGTCGATGAGGGCCGGGAGCGCCGGCCATGTGGCCGAGATCCGGAATGGGCCCTGAATCGCCCCCTTCCGGGATACAGAGCTTTTCCAGAAATTCCTGAGGAGGCAAGATCCCAGTGTCATGCCGGTAGCATGGGGGTGAACCCCAGTGCCCCTCCACCCCCAGAGCCCCCTGCCAAGCTCGGCCCTGCTGCAGCAGACGTAGGGGTCACACTCTAGGGGAGAGGGGACCCCACTGGCTCCCTTCATCAGCAGAGGGCTCGGAGCGGCTCGGCTGGGAGCAGGGGTGACTTCAGGATTAAATGCCCATGTAGATTACCAAGGTCTGGGCTCCCCTCATCCCTGTGCCCCCCACCCCCGCCACAGGCCGCAGGGCTCGCTCACCCGCCCTTGAAGAAATGCAGCTCCCCGTTGATCTCGGTGATGGCGTCGAAGGAATTCACTTTGCAGGCATCACTGCTGGGGTCCACAGGGCTGGGCTCAGTTGGCAAGGGATAGTCATCATCCGTGGCTGTGTCAGGCTCTGCTGTGGTTGTGGTGTCCGCGGCTTGCGTGGTTGCCTGGTCAGGGATGTCTGGCGCCTGGGTCGTTGGTGCAGGACCAGAGCCCTGGCCTGGGAGACGGGAAGGAACATAAGTCCAAAGCCACAGGAGAGGGGCCCATCTGCTGGCGGGGCAGGTGATACCGGGGCCCCAGCAGGGCAGAGCCGCACAGCTGGGGCAGGCCCCACGCAGGTGAGCCAGAGGCCCCGTCTCCTGCTGCCACCACGTGGGTCACGCTGCCAGCGCTTTGGGCTTGGAACAAGCCTGTCTGGAGCAGTGGGGAGCTTGACGGGTTCCCATTGTGTGCCCTGGCACCCAATTCCTGCAGTGGGTGCCACCCTTGACAGGGAGGGGCAGGGGAGATCTCAGAGACCCAGGCATGGCTCCCGAGCATGGGCTGCAGCCTGTCATGCATCCCTGCTACACTGGCATGGAGCAGTCAGGGTTGCCATAGAAACTGGCATCTCCATGAATACTGATGGAAACGCTGAGCCAGTGACATGTGCAATTTGGGGCCATTTCTCTTTCCAGGATCCGTGCCGTGGCCCTGCGCTGCCGCCCACCCCTGCCCACGGCCCTGCACTGCTGCCCAGCCCTGCCCACGGCCCTGCCCTGCCACCCACCCCATCCTGCTGCCCACCTTGCCCGCAGCCCTGCCCTGCCGTCCACTCCTGTCCTGCCGCCCACCCCTGCCCATGGCCCTGCTCTGACACCCACCCCTGCCCGTGCCCGGGCTCAGGGCACCTGCTCACCATAGAGGAATTGGATGCCGCTGACATCGTCTGGGTGCAGGTGGAAGTCCTTGATGTAGCTGTACATGGGGTACATCAAGGCCTCGCGGACACTCGAGTGGTCCAGGCCCAGAGAATGGCCGAACTCATGGGCAGCAACCAGGAAGAGGCTGTAACCTGAAACCCCAGAACAGCTGTCAGGGTCCAGCCAGCCCCGCCCGGCCCCGGGGGTCTGACGCCCACCCACCAGCCGCCAGCCGGCCCCCACTGGCCCCGGGGGTCCGACACGTGACCCAGCCTTCCCCCACTGGTCCTGGAGGTCTGATGCCCCCCCCCCCACCAGCCAGCCCCGCCCGGCCCCGGGGTCTGACGCCCCACCCCCAGCCAGCCCCACATTGCAATCCAGAGAGCCCTGACCAGCCACCTGCTGCAACACATGCCCCAGGGGGCTGAGCTGCAGCAGCCGTAGCTGGGCTGAGGCCAGGGTCCGTGACTGCTTCCTAGAAAGGGCCCCGTGCGGGGCAGAGGTGAGTGGCCTGGGGCCCAGGGAGCGGCCGTACCTTGGTCGGGACAGAAGCCCCACTTGTGGTCGGTGTCGTAGTTGCTGGTGGTGGCACACCAGAGCTTCCCGTCCTGCCGCCCCTCGCTGGTGCATGCGCTGTATGTCTGGCCCAGGAAGGTGAATGGGAACACACACGGGTCGCCCTGGGAGTTCCCGCCAATCACAGCTGTGTCTGCAGCACAAAACCAGCCGGGTGAGCAAGACTCCAGCACCCTGGCGAGGGGGGCGGGTAGGGGCACCCCTAGGCTGCCTGGGCCCCTCTGAACAAGGAGACATCCTCTGGGGCAGCTGCCACTGCAAACACAGACTCACTGGGGGGCCCCCGAGGGCAGGGGGCACAGAGTATGGGGAGGGCAGCAAGGGCCTGGCTTCTGAGGAGTCTGGTGCTAGCCCAGCTCATGCGCCTGCCCCAGGGCAAGAATCCTTACGCCAAACGGTCCTGGGCAGAGAGGCCAACGCCAGCAAGTGCCAAGGTGCATGAGCCAGGGGTGAGTGAGCCGGGGGCTCCCAAATCCAGCCCCCTCTCAGGCTTTCTGTGCAATTGGCCAGGGCTGCGAGCAGCCAGGGCGGAGGATGTCGTGGGGCTGCACGCTGGGCCATGCACTCGCAGCAGGGCAGGAGTGCTGACAGCCCGAAGCAGGGCCCAGCTAAGCAAGAGAGGCGTCCAGGTTACAGGGCTGAAAGAGGCCCCTGGGCAGATGGGGAAAGCGCCCAGCTGCAGCCCTCCAATCGTACCCAAGGGAAGAGACTCCTGCAGAGCACAGCAGGGCCGGGGGAGGTGCTGTGCCCTAGGGGGCCACCCCATCAGCTGACACAGCTATTGCCCGAACAGTCCCGCCCTGCGCCCCCCAGTACCTCTGTTGGGGCAGAACCCGTATTTCTTGTCCTGGTCGAAGCTGGCGGTGGTGGCGCACCAGCGGTAGCCGTCAGAGCGCCCTTCTGTGGTGCAGGCATCATAGGACTTCCCCTCGAAGATGAAGGGGAAGACGCACTTGGCACCGTCGCTGTTGCCGTCGTAGGTGTAGAGAACTACCCGAGAGATACAGAGAGCGCTGGAACGTCTCCACCAGGCAGGAGCCTCTGGACTCACAGCAACCCCTCCACCCCAGTGCCAGGGAACCTGCCTCCCGATATCCTCCCTGCCCGGGGCCCCGCCCCAGGGCTGCCCCAACGCGCTGGTACTCACGCTCGCTGGGGCAGAAGCCGTAGACCTTGTCCGTGTCATAGTTGGCGGTGGTGGCGCACCAGGGCAGCCCGTCGGAGCGCCCCTCTGAGGTGCAGGTGGAGTAGGACTGTCCCTCGAAGGTGAAGGGGAAGTGGCAGGCGGCCCCGTTGGCATTCCCGTAGCTGGTTTTCACCACTGGTGGGGAGAGAGGAGGGGTGTGGTTCAGGGGCTGCGGCTAGTGCCAGTGGGAGGGTGGGTTCCCCAGCCAGGCAGCGACCCTGGAGTCTGGCCTCACCTATCCCTGTTCCCAGCGTCCAGAACTCGTCGTCATCGAAGTGGGCATCTCCCTGAACCCCTTTGCCAGGGGGGAAAGCGTGGGCCAGAAGTCCGTCCTTCCCGTCAAACGGATACCCGTCACCGTGCTCTGGAGACAGAACCCCACAGTCAGCCACCCGCCTGGCTCCTGAAAGCCCCGTCTGCCCAGAGAGAGCAGGGCGGAGATGGCCAGACCCCCCTACAGACGTGCCAGCCCACGCGCCCAGCAAACACCATGCTGCCAGGGGCTGCCAGGAGGTGTAAATGAACAAGTATAACCCAGGAAACCTCCCCCCATGCCTGCCCTTTGGCCCCCTCACGAGCCCTGACGCAGGCACCCCACACCCCACCCACCCGCCCTTAGAGAGGGGCTCACCCTGGGCGCCAAACTGGATCATGATATCGGCCTCGCCGCTCTGCAGCCGGGTGAAGGTGAGCGGGGTCACGTCACTCCACACCTTGAAGGCTCGTGCGAAGGCATCGTCTATCACAGAGGCGTCCAGGTCTGGGGAGTAGTTTATTACCCTGCCGGGGTGGGGGTGGGGAGGGAGGAAGCCGCACAGGGTCAGACCCGCAGGGCTCTGGTGCCCCAGAGTAACCCCCCAGCCGCAACTAACCACGCAGGGAGGGGACACCTGAGACACACAGGGGCCCTTCTGCACTCACGGGACTCAGTCCAAGGCCTCAGGTGCTCCAGCCCGATACGATGGCCAGCAGAGCCCAGTAGTGCCATGGCACAGAGCCGCGCCCGCCCCCCCGCTCCGGCCTGGGCCTCCCTAGGCCAGGGGACTGCCGGGGACCTCAGCCCAAGCAGGCTGGAGGACATTACGGCTTAGTCAGCACTGCAGCTGTAGAATCAGCCTGCCTGGCCTGGGGCCAGGGCTCTCCCTGCCTGCCCCCAGGTGCAGTCCCTGTCTGTGGGGCATCGCTGGTATTTGGAAGTCCAGGAGTGGCCTGGGGGGGGGCGGGGGGGGCTCACCGGTAAGTGAGGTCATTGTGATCCCACTTGAGGTCTCCTTCGAAGGTGAGGAATGTGCCCACGTCGGGGACGCCGCAGCGAGGTGCTCGCATGGCCTCCATCGTGCTGGCGTCCAGCTCCCCCGTCTCCTGCAGGCCCAGCTGCTTCTGCATCCTCCGGAGTGCCTTGCCCATGGATAGCTGCCTGCTGCGGGTCTGCCCCTCGGACTCCGTGTAGCCGAAGCGCAGCAGGTAGCTCTGCGCAAGGAGAGATGGTCAGAGGGGCGGGCAGCGCCGGGCAGGACTGGCAGTGCCTGCTGCCAGGACAGGACCAGCTGGGCTACCCAGAGGGGAAGTGACCCATCCCTCCCCATTCCCAAGGAGACTCCCACTTTCCCCGGCCCTGCATCCAGGACACCCCCCTCCTCTCTCGAGAGCAGGCTCACGGTGCAGCCCTCCAGTCTGCTCGCCTCCATCCCTCCTTTGCCATGGATGGGGAGACAGCCAAGGCCCTGAGAGTGGTCACTGGGCTCATCTTGGCAGGGGACCCACGAGCCCACTGTCCTAACAGCCGACCCGCTGCACAGGCACCGGGCACCTCAGGGATGCCCTGCTGGGGGTCCCAGCCCTTACTCACTTCTGCAAGCTGCAGATCCGTCCGATTGCTGACCAGCTCCCCCGGGAAAGTGATCACAGCCTGGGGCTTGGAGTGGAGTGGTGCAGCCCAGCAGGTCAGGGCCAGGAGCCCCATGGCGAGCGGGGCCAGGAGAGTGAGCCCCATGGCGAGGCAGTGGGCTGAGGTCGCTGGGCTGTCTGTCTGTCTGTCTCTGGGTACCCGGCTGCCCTGCGGCTCTGTGCCGGGCAGAGCTGACAGCAGCTATTTATGCTGTGGAGGGGGGTGAGTCACTCAGCCCCTCTCCCAGCCGAGGTGACTCAGGCCCTTGGGGCTTTGCTCAGCTCTTTAACTATTTCAACACCTTGTTTACCAAAACACAGCCTGCAGGAAGCAGGACATCCTGTGAGGCAAGAGCAGCGGGGGAGGGGCTCCTCCGTGCCAATGCGGTGCCGGGGCCGCCCAGCTGGCAAGCGGCACACCGGGGCCTCCTCCCCAGGCTTCGGCGCTGGGACGCTCCTGGCCTCTGAAAGTCATCACAAAGTTTTGCTGCCCGAACCTGGTTCCCCCAAATGGGTTTGGGGCGACAGCTCTGCCCCCAGGCCCTGCATGAATTCAGGGCTGGACTGGGGCCAGGTGTCTGTTCCTTGGCCCAGCTCCAAGGGGGTAGAACGAGCAGAGAAGAGACCCACCCCTGAAGTGGGGAGACACCCAAGTTAGCGCTGCAATGGCACTGCTGCTTAGAGTGGAACCTGCAAAGGCCTCATAGACCCACGTGCATAGTCAGATCCACCCGAAAACTGGCCTGTCAGGGCAGCATGAAGGGTGCAGCTTGTGGGGCAAGTTTGGGGCAATTTGATGCAGGGGGCTCCAGATACTGGTCCCCCAGTGACCTATTCCGTAAGAACATTTTGACTTATAGGCCCTCAGGATGCCCGTCCAGCTCCCCATGGGTCGTCCAGCCAGCCGCCTGCCTCGGCCGCAGCCAGAACCAGCTGTCTCTTGTGCCAGGAAACGGTGCCCTATGGGAGGGGTGGGGGGCACGGTCAGGTGGAGCAGCGTGCCCAGGGTGCCCAGGCATGGCTGACTATGGTGCTTTGTGGTACAGGGAAGGGAGCTGCCCACACGTGCACTGCACCAGTGCAGAGCACCAGGGCACGGCTCCCACAGTCCTTTGCCGCCGACCCCCTTGGGTCTGCTCTGCAGGAGTCTCCCCTCAAGCCAGCGCAGGGACAGGCTGGCCAGCGCCCTGGGGGAAGGGGCAGAGATTACCCCTTTTCTCGCAGGTCACTTTTCCCCACGTGTCGTTTCATCAGCACAGACTCAGGTAGGCTATGGCCCCAGCGAGCGTGCCCTCCTGGCGCAGAGCCAGAGGTCAGCCCAGCACGTGGCCCAGATGCTGCCTCGGCGCAAGGCTCCGTGGGCCTTTCCCACGTGTAACGACTGATCCCCCAGCCCCACTCCCTGCCCCGCCGGCTGCACAGCACGTCACGGCCCTCCCTCCACCCGGGCCAAGGGGGCAGACGCCTCGCCCGCGGGTCGCTGTTTACACTTGGTGGGAACCGAGTGACGGAGGGGAAAGCGAGCAGGGCAAAGGAGGGAAAGGAAGGTGGTGGCCGATAGGCAGCTCAGGCCCCACTGACCAGGACTTTGGAGCATCAGGGTGGCCAGGCTGGCGCAGCCCAGGGACCGTCCGTCTGCTGCCCTCTCACCAAGAGGGGCCAGTGGCAGCTGCCTGTGAGGCTGGTGCAAGGCCCCTGGCTGGGGAGCTCGGCCAGGGCAGCTCCCTCCTGCGCCGTGGGGAAAGGCTGGCTCGCGCCCCAGGCAGGACGGTTTGGCGCTGGCTGTTCTTGGTACCCTCAGGGAACCCCTCTGGGCTACTGGCCCCAGAGAGATCTTGCGGCCTCACAGGCCGCAGGCCAGTTGTGTGAGAGCATCTGTCAGCTGCGATGAGGGTCCCTCGCTCCCTCCCGCCTTGAGAGTGGGGGCCCACGCCCCAGCTGCCCTGGAGCTGGCCCTGCCCTAAGCTGAAGGTGTGACGAAGTGGGACTGTTCTTAATGTTTCCTCTGAATACTGTAGGTGTGCCTCAGTTTCCCCTATGCATTTCTTAAGTCTCTAGCTGGTGGGATAAAGGCCAGTGTGCATAAATGGCTGCTATTCTGTCTCCCTGGCAACTAATGGTCGGGGCCCCTTCCCCCCTGCAAGGTGATAGCTAAAGGTGTTGGAGAACAAAGGAATCAGGTGACCTCCTGGCCCAGAAAGGGACAAAGCCCAGAGGAGGAGGGGCTGGAGAATTTCAGTTTGGGGCTGACTGGGGATGTGGAGTGAGTGCAGACGTGGGTGTCTGGCTCGCTCCCCCCCAAAAAATGGACCCGGCTGAGGGGTCCGGTTCTCTGGGCCTACAAACTCTGTTTTAGACCGTGTTCCTGTCATCTAATAAACCTCTGTTTTACTGGCTGGCTAAGAGTCACGTCTGACTGCAAAGTGTGGGTGCAGAACCCTCTGGCTTCCCCAGGACCCCGCCTGGGCGGACTCACTGTGGGAAGCGCAAGGAGGGGCATATGCTGAATGCTCCAAGGTCAGACCCAGGATGGTGAAGCCGTGTGAGCTTCTTGCCCTGGAGACAGTCTGCTCACAGAGAGGAGACTTTCCCAGAGTCCTGTCTGGCTTCAGAGGGAGCCGTTCCAGAGCATCGCCTGGGGACTCCGTGACAGGAGGCTCCCAGCTGGGTCACTCTCCACAAGGAAAATCTCTGCAGGCCCCATCCTCCTCAGGCCTGAGTCGGGCTCGGGCGGGTGCGGCCCAGCTGCGGCCTGAGGGATTTTCCTGCCTTTCCCCCAGGGGCCCTAGGGTGAGCCGAGCTGTTCCCGCAGCCCCCCATCTCGGCTGATGGGTTTGAGCCTCACCCCGCAAGGTCCAGTCGCTTACACCTGTGCCAGGCCCTGGCCGACACAGGGCACTGCCAGGGGGCCGGGGGGTGGAGAGGAACGGGTCCAAGAGTTCATTACACGCCAGCCACGCACAGCCCCCGGGAACTATCCCTCCCCCTTTAAGGGCCGGGGGGACCGTTGGCAGCAGGTGTCCGACACCTGCAAGCCAAAGAGCCCATCCTTGTGTGCAGATGAGCCAGGATCGCTGCAGGAGTCGTGGTTTTCCATGCAGCTGAGAGCCATGGCAGCCCTCCCCAGCAGTGGGGCGATGGCAGAGAGCAGGCCAGTGCCGGCTGCACCTGGCAAGGAACCCTCCTCCCACTCCAAACACAGTCTGGGAACCCAGGGATGAGAAATGGGGCCGGTTGCTTCATCTCACACCACAGTCTGCAAGAGTGACGGGGAGGAAGTTACTAACTGAATGAAGAAAACTCTTCCTCCTTGAATCACTGCACTGCACACGCTGAGCTCATCCCATGGGAGCCCCCCGCCCCAGGAATCCCTTCCCAGCACTAAGCTCCAGGCACCTATAGACCCCCCCCAGGTGCTTTGCAAAGCAATGGCGGAGACGCTCCATACCGCAGGTGCTTCCCCCAACCTGGGCACTTGCAAACTCCACAGCCCAGGGAGCAGCTGCGGGGAGGGCGGCAGGCTTGGGGGGCTGCTTCAAGGCTCCACCTGCAGCCGCAGGCCATGGGTACCTCAGCACATCAGGCCAATGGCCCTGGAACAATTTCTATAGTGCGGGTGGTGAGAGCCATTGAACCAAACTGTAAACCATGTGTGTGATGGAAATCACTTTGAGCCAGGGGGTGCACTCCCAGCACCCCTGGTTCCAGCATCTGGGCATCAGGCCCAGCGCCAGCTCCCTGGGCTCGAGGGCAGGGGCAGCAGAAGGGGGATTATTTCCCTTCTCTTGCTCGCCCTCTGTGCTGGGAATCCGCCTTCCCGGGACACAGAGCCCAGACAGCAAACGGGCTGTAAGGGGGGAGCCAAATTCCACAGTGAGACACTTCGGCCCGTGGCTGGTTCGCTGGGCACCCGGCTGGGAATCCTGCACACTGCCAGCCAGGATGGTGCCCGCCCCCAAGTCTTTACATGAGGTGCCCCGGGCCAGCAAGGATGGCAAAGCCTTTTGAGAAAAACGTTTCAAGACTTGGCCCAAACAGCCCAGGAATCTGCCCAGGGCGGTTCCATGGTTGGGCTATGCAGGACAGACCAGATGGGCACAAGGGTCCCTCCTGGCTTTGCATCTCTGAAACCACAGGGAGGATCCTCTCCCCTGAGAACGTGCCAGTCTGGAGCGAGCGCCCATGGTCCAGCGATGTAAAACTCCCAGCGGAGCCACCCCTGGCCCCTAGAAACCCCTCGGCTAGATGGACCTTTGGTCTGACCCAGTATGGCCATTCTTATGTTCTTAGCCCTTCTCCCAGGGCCCCAGACGGTCTCCTGCCCAGACTCACCTCCGGGGGGAATTCCATCCCCCTGCCCTCAGACCCCTGCGATTCTAGCTGGATCCGGGATTCTCCTCTCTGTCCTGCCCTGGCCTGTTGGGAACCCCGCTGGGAGCGGACAGACACTCAGTGGCTGAACTGCTCCCGAGCGTTTCTGCAGCCTGGGGACCGTTGGCTGGGCAGAGCCACTTAGGGGCCCGTTGTGGCATCTGAAGGATGCGTTGGGGCAGGGCACTGGCTCTTCCAAATGCCCAGCCCCTGTGCACGTGAGCAATGCCCAGCCTACGCTCGCCTCTGGCCGGGGCAGCCTGACCCCGCTGGCATGGGCCCTGGCTCTGCAGGCCTCCCCACGCGGGGAGGGGGGTTCCCAGACAGGCCTGCGCATTCCCCCAGCAGGGTCTGGCTGGCCCCGTGAGAGCGGGTCAATCACTGAGAGTCGGGAGTGGACACCAAGACACAGTGCAGCTGGCACAGAGCCCGAGGCTCCCGGGATCCTCCCCGGGCCAGCCGCTCCCACTGACTCACAGCCAGGCTAACACGGCTGCTGCTGGCATCAGCACCTGGGGATTTTCGGGTGACTCCTTGGAGCCAAACAAGAAGAGGCCAGGGCAGAGCAAGGGTAGGGAAACTTCGCCCCCTCTGTCTGGAGCTAGCGAGCCTCCATGGAGGGCGCTCGGGGAATTCCAGCACAAGCCCGGGGGCGCCTCCCGTCTGGCACACACCCAGCCTGCGCCGCAGGCCCAGCAAGCGAGGCCGCGGCCTCCAGGTGTGGCGAAGTGGGACTGTTCTTAATGTGGTCTTTGAATGCTGAGTGGGGAGTATTGACCTGGGAAGGTTGCAGGGGAGTGTTGCTGGGACTGTCTGCATTGGGGGTGGGAGACTTTCCTTCAGGGAGGATACCTGAGCACCTAACATGAAAACCCAGGAGCGGGGTGGAGGCCAGGTGACACCTCTGCCCGGGAAACTGGACAAGGGCTGGTGGAGGAGCTGGGGGGAGTCTAAGGGAGACGGCTGGAGGGAGTTTCAGTTTGGAGCTGGCTGGGGAAATGGAGGGGAACCTAGATGGGGCTCTGGCCTCCCAAAGGGGCTCTGGCCTCCCTGCCCCCCCCCCCTCCCCAAGATGGACCTGGGTCTTGTTGTCTGTGCCTGCAAGGCCTGTCTTGGACTGTGTTCCTGTCGTCTAAATAAACATTCTGTGTTACTGGCTGGCTGAGAGTCATGGTGAATCGCAGGAATTGGGGGTGCAGGGCCTAGTCTCCCCCACACTCTGTGACACTAGGCCAGGCCAGACCCAGGTTCCAGCTCTGGTGCTGCACACCCCCAAACCAACAGAGCAGCTGTCTCTGCACAGGGGAGACCCAGGCCGGCCTCAGAGCCAGAGCCCGGGAAGTGGTCAAGATAAGCAGGCAAATGAGTGCCAGGGAAGGGGATCTGGCCCGGGGGAAGGGGTGCAGGCAGGCGTTTCAGAGAGCGGGGCTGTAACTCGCCCGTCACCCACATACAGCACTGCGCCGTCCCCCATGTGCCTGCACCTCGGGGCCAGAGCTCCAGAGGGGTCTAGGGAGAAACGCGCCTGCCCAAAGGAAGGTGAGGAGAGCCGTGCAGAGGCAGCCAGGGAGCAGAGGGCTGGATGCGGGGTGGGGAGAATCGCTGTTTCATCCCAAGAGCACCAGGGGCAGGAGAGAGGGAGGAGGGACCCTGCAAGCCCCTGCACGGACCTGCTCTCTCCTGGGGTTTGCAGTAGCCCAGAATCTTCCCAAGGCCCAAGTCACCAGAAAAGCAGCACAACTCCCCTTCCTGCAGTGCGTCAGCCTGGAGTCCAGCTCCCACCAGCCGAAAGGGGAAGGAGCCCAGCGTCAGCTGCCCACCAGCCTCTTACTCACAACCAGATCTTCCTGCCAGATACACATGTTGGGGAAGCCCCCTTCCACCAGCCATACAAGGGCCCCTGCTGCAGGAGGCTTCCTGCCCGCTGCTGCAGATACCCGGCTAGGGCCGATGGCTGGCACCTGCAGAGGGTAGCATCTCAGGAACCTCCTGATCTTACACACGAATGCTGAGCGAGCACCCCCAACCTCCCCAGAGGTGCAGAGGGGAGGGGCCTGGGGATTTCCGGCAGGCTCTGCGGAGCAGAGCGGGTCACCTGGACAGGAGCATTACAACCTCCCCAGGCACAGGGGAGGCTGCACGCCCGCGGCCCGGGGGAACCCACTGGGGGTCAGAGGCAGGAGGCCAGCAGTTATCTGAGCCACAGGGATATCCTTCCCCCATGGCCAATCCCAGCATGCACAGACCAGAGGCAGCCCCTCGACTCTTAACAAGGGAGAACTGGAGGGGTGGGGTGAACTGTGTTCTGCTCTCTGAGCTACATGGGTCACATTCTCCAGCTTCTCTCCAGCACCAGTAGGGCTAGAGACTCTTTTAAAAGTGGTGTCACGGATCCACAGGGTCAGGGCTACGGCCCCAGCACTGGAACGGTCTCTAGGAGGAGCCTTTCAGTGGGCCAGACCCCTCGTCTTCCTCCAGGCGAGCCCCCCGTGAGCTCCAGCCGCAAGTCCCACGGAGACCCTGAGGGAGACGTGTACAGTCTTCGGGGACTAATGCCCCAGGCCTAGCATTGGCAGTGACACTCACACAGCGCTGTCTCACAGTCAGGTTCATTCATTAGCTGGCACATGGCCCAGGCAGGCCTGAGGGTAGCATAGAGAACTGAAGGGGAAAGCACAGTCCAGTCTGGTTAGCCCAGCGCCCAGCCAAGCTGTAGGGAGTCCTTGGTTCAAACTCCGTCTCTCTCCGTCTGTCCACCCTCCTTGGTCAAAATCCGGCGTTCCCCCTCGACTGCTTCAGAGCCCACACGTAACCCCCCGCCCTTTGTTCTCCAGCTGGGGAAATGCTGCTCGGCTTCCTGGCGAGAAGGGGGGCCATCCATGGTCCTTGGGTGCCAGCTGTCAATGACCAGGGAATTGGATCTGCCATTGTGTTCACAAGAGCTCCATTGATAAGGGACCTAAGACCCAGACAGCCCGGCGTCATTCACACCTGTGTCTTAGCCCGCCCTGAGAGCAAACCATCCCTTTCCACCCACTAGGTAACAATGCAGCACACGGGGAAACCGGGGAACACACAATATTACAAAAAATCCTCACTTTGTCACAAATGGAAACTGAGGTTTGCATGTAATCACCTGACTCCAGGAGCTGGGGCTTTAAGAAA
Organism: Trachemys scripta elegans; assembly: GCF_013100865.1. Classification (NCBI taxonomy): domain Eukaryota; kingdom Metazoa; phylum Chordata; order Testudines; family Emydidae; genus Trachemys; species Trachemys scripta. Next base: position 779,887 of record NC_048309.1, read on the forward strand.
ACACCCAATACAGCAAGACTTGGAGACCCTGCCTTCAGTAAGTGAAAATCCAAGCCCAGGGAAGCCAAGAGAGGGGCCACACTTGCTCTCTCACACTAATACAGAGGAGGTAGCTGTGTCACAGATTGAGGTGTCGGGGAAGAGGGCTGGAACAACCTCATTGCGCTGGAACTGATTAGTTCCTGGGAGCAGAAAGTAGAGCCAAGAGCTCAGAGGGGGCCTAGGAACAAAGCGGCAGAGCTGCTAACCAGACCAGGCAAACTCATTACCAGCAGCTCCTGCTGCAGAGGACGGGGTAGCAAAGGTCATGCTCGGAAAGGTGGGAATTGCAGGGAAAGTGGGACGGGGAAGGCTGTCAGGCAGCTGGAGAAGGGAGGGGATGAGAGCAAGGGGCCAGGGGCAGAGTCCTTCATGATCTCAGACCTCCATGGATGGGTACGGAGAAAGGGGGCGAACTGCTGCATTTCGGAGCCCTGGGGAGCCCATGCAGGAGGGAACCGCAGCGTGAGACAAGGGGGTGCACGGAAGGGGAACAGCACGGTGCAGAGCCTGAGCAGGGAGTCAGCATCTTGTGAGGATGACACAGCACAGAGTCCGGGACAGAGCAGCTCAGGTTGCCACACGAAAGCAAAATCTGAGGACAGGAAACATCTGTAAAAGCAGGCAATGTGCTGACGGCAGGGACGCCACTCAACACCAGCCAGGGCTGTGTGGGGCTCGGGGTGCAGCCAGGAACCCGGACCCTGGGAACGGCAGGGTATGACTGTGACAAAGTGGGAATGTTCATAATGTTTTCTCTGAATACTGTGTGTGCCTCAGTTTCCCCTATGCAGTTCTTAAGTCAAGGTGGTGGGATAAGGGGGTGTAATTGTTGCAGAGCAAAGGGCCGCTGTGCATAGGTGGCCGGCACTCTGTCTCCTGGCAACTAATGGCCAGGGCCCTTCCCCCCTGCAAGGGGATAGCTAAAGGTGAACAAAGAGATCAGGTGACCTCCTGGCCCGGGGAAGAGACAAAGCCCAGAGGAGGAGGGGCTGGAGAGTGAGTCAGTTTGGGGCTGGCTGGGGACGTGGAGTGAGTGCAGACGTGGGTGTCTGGCTCACTGCCCCCCAGAATGGACCTGGCTGAGGGGTCCTGTTTGCTGGACCTACAAGCTCAGTTTTAGACCATGTTCGTGTCGTCTAATAAACCTCTGTTTTACTGACTGGCTGAGAGTCACATCTGACTGCGAAGTGGGGGGTGCAGGACCCTCTGGCTTCCCCAGGACCCCGCCTGGGCGGACTCGCTGTGGGAAGCGCACGGAGGGGCAGAGGATGCTGAATGCTCCAAGGTCAGACCCAGGAGGTGAAGCCGTGTGAGCTTCTTGCCCTGAAGACAGTCTGCTCCATGGGAGAGGAGGCTCCCAAAGTCCTGACTGGCTTTGTGGGGAGCAGTTCCAGAGCATCGCCCGGGGACTCCGTGACAGTGACGTTCTGTACCCCCACGTTCATCCTTATAAAATGGTATGGTATCCAGTGGAAAGTTTGTCATGTCGGGTGTCTTTGGAAGGCTCTGAGCACTGAGCATTGTTGTTCTAGTGATGTTATAGTAACTGTTGTTACAGTAATGTTATCGGTTGTAGTTTCATGTATATAGTTATGAGGCTGAAAATCTGTCCTCATGGCTTAAAACAGGCCCAGACAAAACGCTCCAAGAACAGAAGGGCAGTTCACACCTCATCAGGGCATGGATGGGACAAACCCAGCCCAGCCTCACCGGAACAAAGGACACTGGCCTAGGCAGCAACAAAGGATCTGTTGGACTCTTGAGTGAGTCACCCCCTTCCTGTGGTCAGTTTGGGACGGCGATGAGGTAATGCTCACCTGACTCTGAAGGGGGGGGAGGGGCAAAGCCAAGAGGGAAGAAAGAACAAGAAAGAAGGGAGAGATGTTTGCCAGGCTCTTCCTTGCTCTTCCACCTCCATCTACAGACATCACCACCAAGCGACTGAAGCGCTGATCAAAGGGGAGAGCCTGGCTGAAGGGCGACCAGCCAGCCTGTGGTGAGAGGCATCTACGTTTGTAAGGGCATTGAAAGTGTTAAGATCAGCTTAGAATGTGTTTTGCTTTTATTTCATTTGACCAAATCTGACTTGTTATGCTTTGACTTAGAATCACTTCAAATCTATCTTTGTAGTTAATAAATCTGTTTGTTTATTCTACCTGAAGCAGTGCGTTTGGTTTGAAGCACGTCAGAGACTCCCTTGGGATAACAAGCCTGGTACAGATCAATCTCTTTGTTAAATTGATGAACTCATATAAGCTTGCAGCATCCAGCTGGCATAACTGGGCACTGCAAGAAGGAGGTTCCTGGGTTGTGTCTGGGACCGGAGATATTGGCTAGTGTCGTTCGGTTGTACAATCCAAGGAACAGCTGACATGCCAGAGGCTGTGCGTGAACAGCCCAGGAGTGGGGGTTCTCACAGCAGAGCAGGGTAAGGCTGGCTCCCAGAGTCAAGGACTGGAGTGACCTAGCGGATCACCTGTCCAGATAACACCAGAGGGGAACGTCACACAGGGATGCCACCCAACGCCAGCTGGGGCTGCATGGGGCTTGGGGTGCAGCCAGGCACCCACAGACAAGGCACCTGGGAGCCCACCTTAGCCAATGCGAGCACAAGCCAAGCACAAGCCAGGCAAAAGGGCAGCAACCCCCCGCCTCCCCCTACCCCCAACAGCATGGCAAGCTGCATCAGCCAACCTGCTGGGCACAGACACTGGGCCACGGGGCATGCTCTCCCCCTGCCGCTGGGTGCAGCATGTTGAACTCATGCCCACAGGGACCCAAGGGCACACTAATTTTCACGGGGGCACTGGAGCAGAGCCCATCTGGGGGCAGCTCCTGCTGGCTCGGTCATAGAAAGGCTCGTGCTGCAGGTCCTACACCTTCAAGGAAACACGCTGGGAGCAGAGGCCGGAAGCGGGTCAGGCACCAGCACCTTGGCTCCAATGTCCTCGGTTTAGGGCTCCAACCTACCAGCCCCCGCCCTGGTTCCCGGCTCATCCAGGGCAGGCTTAGAAGGGGTTTGCTGAAGGGGTGAGGGAGATCTGCTGGGATCCTTCAGTGCTTGTTACCCCTGTGACAGGCCCCCCAGTGAGCCCCTCCCCCGCTGCCTCCATCGCACACCTCAGCACCCTCCGGTGCCAAGGGGCAGGGCCCCTGCTTGCCAGTGCAGAGCACAAGCCGTGGAGCTTTCGAGCAGACAGGTGCCCACGCTCCCTCCTGTGCTGGAGCAGCAGGGCCAAGGCGTTCACGCCACGCAGCACTGGCCTGAGGGAACCGGAACCCTTGCCTGGTGGTGAGCAGCACAAGGCCAGAGCTCTGTGCCAGGGTGCAGGGAGCCAGGGCCAGCCATGGTCAGACACCCCGGGGAGGGCAGCGCCATGGCCTTGGCCTGTGGGTAAGTCCAGTGGATGGAGTACAGCAGGGTCAGCCCAAGGTGCCCACTGCAGCCACCCAACTGCCCCACACCCTTGATGCTCCTCACGATCCCTGACCCCTAAGAGGCCACGCCCCCTCCCCCACTCTGGCAATCTGAGCCCAGGCTCTTCAGAGGGGCTTTGTCTCCACACTCCTCTGCGATAGCCTTGGGCAATTCCCCTCCGGCAGCTGTGCCTCAGTTTCCTCATCTGTGGAGTGGGCTCAGTGACGCACCCGCCCCTGCAGGTGTGAGACGCTGCCCATCGGCCTGATCTGCGCTGGGCTGCCAGCAGGAACGGCGCAGCCTGCGCCGTGGTATTTCCCAGCCCGGGCCTGCCCCTTCTCCATCCCGCCTGCTCTGGAACCAGGAGTAAACTCTCACAGCGGGTGAAAGGGGCCCTGAGCCAACCCACCCATCCCCACAGCCAGGGGCTGACTCACTTCCAGCACCACCCTCAGACAAGGAAATTCCACCAAGCTTATCAGCGACAGGGCAAGATTCAGCAACCGCTCCCCTCCCACCACCACGCTCCCCTGCCCCATGGCCCTGCTTAGATCCTGCAGCCCTCTTCTACTGCCACGTCCACACAGGGCTGGCTGTGCCGCGGGGCTCAGCACTGTTCGGCTGGGGCCAGCCCCCTGCCTGACCCTTTACAAAGCCGAGAGGGCCCAGGTCTCCCCTCTCTGCAGCTGGTGCCAAGGGAGCGCCAAACACCCTTTTGTTTCGATAGCACTGCACCCCCCTGAGCCTGGCTAAGTGACACCCTGCAGGTGGCCATCTGCAACATGGTGTCCAGAGCGATGCTCCCGGCCTTACAGCTGCTGCAGGGTGGTCCCTCCTGGGGGGCTTTTCACATCAATTTCACATTGCAAGAGCTGGAGCAACCGCTCGGCAGAGCTAAGGGCCCCATTCCCCCTACCCCCCAGGGACATGCCAAGCTGCCCCTCCCCTTGGGAGAGCACCTCTGAGGGCCAAGGCACTGAGCCTGGGGGCCAGGCTCTGTTCTCTGCTGAGTCTGCCCCAAAGGGGCCAGGTACAAGCAGTGTGAAGAAGGGTCAGTGCTATCAACGCTTCCCCTTGGGCACCAACACCGGAGACTCCGACTTGTTTCCCAGGGCCTGGTGGCCATTGCCAGGAGACCTAGAGGGGAGAAGGTCCCCAAGCCCCCTCAGCAGCTTGTTCTTCCCTGCATCACCCCTCCCGCCCCATCTTTGGGGACGAATGCAGCTCACTCAGTCCACTCTGCCATCAGTCCAGATGGCACGATCCACACACCGCAGGAGAGGGAGGGCGAGGACAGGGTGTCACAGACCCACAGGGTTGGTGTATGGCCCCAGCTTGGGAACGGTCTCTAGGAAGAACCCCACTGATGTGCCAGACCCCTTAGGGGTCTCAATCTTCTTCCAGGGTAGGCCGTGCAACTTACTGCCTCCTTAGACACCTCTGGGCTTACAGCCCCCCATGAGCTCCGTCAGCGGGTCCCTGAGGGAGACTCGTACAGATGCCCCTGGCCCAGCCTTGGCAGTGACACTCACACAGCACTGTCCCACAGTCGGGTTTATTCATTAGCTGGCACATGGGCCAGGCAGGCCTGAGGGTAGCACAGAGAACTGAAGGGTAAAGCACAGTCCAGTCTGGTTAGCCCAGCGCCCAGCCAAGCTGCAGGGACCCCTTGGTTCAAGCTCCATCTGTCTCTCCTTGGTCAGACCCAGCTGAGAGCCCTGACTCCATCCAGCAGCCAGCTCTCCCCACCTCCTCCCCAGTCCTCTGCTCTGGACCTGGAGACTGTTAGCTCCCTAGGCGAGGCAGAGAAGGCCGCAGCCCTCGGGGCCTTGGTTGCTAGGTGTCAATGTCCTGGTGACTGGATTCGCCATTGTCTTCTCAGCCGCTCCACTGATATCGAGACCTCTGCCCAGACTAGGGACACTCACACCTCTGTCTCTTTGCCTGCCCCGAGGCATCAGGTCTAGACTACAAACTTATATGGGTATAACTGTCACTCAGGGATAATCCACCCCCGAGTCCCCTGGCATAGACAGCGCTTCTCCTGCCAACACAGCCACCGCCGCTACGGGAGGTGGATTACCTACTCCGGCGAGAGAAGCTCTCCTGTCAGCATAGTAGCGTCTTCACTTAAGTGCTACCGTGGTGCAGCTGTGCCAAGCCCTGAGAGCAACTGTCCTTTCCCACCCCACCGGGTAACAATGGAGAATACAGGGGAAACTGAGGCACGAATACAACTCCAAAATATTCCCACTTGGTCAAAAGGGGCAGGTGGTTTGATGCTCTCAGTCTAACCCAGGGGCCTGCGTCTCACACCGTTCCCACCTGCTAGAATATTAGCCAATAGATTTACTGCATGGCCAGCAAGTCATCTCAAAGGGTACAGACAGCAGCTTCCTTCTAGACCCAGAGAGCAGCATTTCCAACAAGGAGCGTTAGCCTGACTGCTATGCAACAGATACAAAAGCCACTGGGCATATGGTGATATGGTAATGAGAGGAATTGGGGCTTCATGGAGAACAAATCTTGCCAGACAAAACTGATGTGTTGTATTTTTTAATCTAAAAGTACAAAAGCAGTGGAGGAAGGGAAACGGTAGATACAACATACATGGATTTCAACAAAACATTTGACACAATGGCTCAAATTCTCAGCTGCAAAATTAATTCAGACTGGCTTGGATACAAACAAGGCCATATGGACTAACAGTGGCTGTGAGCCCATCAGTAAACGGCCGAGAATCGAACCAGGGAGGCAGCGACTGGAAACCGCAGGGGTGTGCAGAGCCAGTCTTGCACTAACGATCAGCAAGGCGGCATACACACCACACTGTGCAGATTCTGGGAATGCCACCAAGGCCATTTGCAGGGGCCTAGAAATTTGAGAGCTGGGCAGAGAACTGTCACATGCCCCTTTGGGAGGGGCAGGGGAAGAGGTTGGAGCTGCACATCTCCACACCAGACATGAAGCTAACATGGTTAAAAAGTCTAGAACAGACAAGGCACCTTGCCTTAAGCACATTCAACTAGCGATTAAAACCTGCAGCAGCGCCAACATCACACCTTCAGCGGCTCTCAAACTTCTGTACTGGTGACTCCTTTCACACAGCAAGTCTCCCCCTTAAAAATTAAAAACACTTTTATATTTAACACCATTATAAACACTGGAGGCAAAGCGGGGTTTGGGGTCGAGGCTGACAGCTCGTGACCCCCATGTAATAACCTCGTGACCTCCTGAGGGGTCCTGACCCCCAGTTTGAGAACCCCTGCCTTAAATCCTAGTGTAGACGAGACCAGCATAGAGAGTGGATAGGGCTTGGTGCAGTGTATGCCACCTTCTGGGGAGATCCCCTCCAGATTCCTGACCAGGACTTTGGAAAGCAAAGACTCCAAGGTGGGGGGTGTTTGCTTTGGGCCCTGAGCAGGACTGCAAATCACGCAGGTGCGGAGCAGCCCAGCTGGTGCCAGGGGAGCTGCGCTGCTCAGCAGGGCAGACGCCCAGGCAGCAGGGATGTGCGGAACGAAGAGAACAGGGAGCTCCTTGGGCACCGCACGGCGCTCGCTCCCCTGGGCCCTGCAGCACACAGCCCAGCTCTCACTCACCTTCTTGTTTTTACTTATTTTTCAGTAATCTGCTGATTTCCCCCCTTTCCTGAGCTAACCAATGCTGATGAATCAGCAACCCCACGAGGGGCTGAATCCGATGGGCTGGAGCAGCGGCTCCGAGGTCTCAGGTCCTGGGAAGGAAGCCACAAGAACAAAGTCTAGGGAAAAAAGCAGCCAGAAGAGCAGTTCCCTGTGTGGAAAGGGGCCGGGCCATGCTGCTGTTAGCACTTTTAACCCTGAGTGCCGCCTGAAAGGGCCTTGGCTTCCGGGCCAGCAAGAGGGACTGACCAGCCAGTCTCCCAGGCAGGTGGCTTACAGCACAGCCTGGCACCCACAGCCATTCCCAAACTGTGCTGCAGCATGGCTGGTGTCGAAGCACAGGGGCAAGGTTATGTGTAGGCAGGCCGGTCAGAGCGCACGCACCAGGGGCCCTCGCTCACTTCCTTGGTCCCTGGGTGCTGTCTGCTACTGCCTTCAGCCTCAGTAGTTAAGGCCCGGGAGTCACATTTTGGGGCTCCCTGAGCACCTCTTTGGATGCATCTTTCCTCCTCAAATACTTTCACGGTTACAGTCCGTAGTGCAGCTCCGTAGGTCCTGCTGGGCAGTTCTCCACCCTGAGCTCCTACTCCGTCCTCCTCAAGTGGGGAACTCCTGCAACACAGCACCTACCTCATGCGTGCCATCCTATGCCACAGCCTCACTGGCCAGGGGAAGAGGTGGCAGCTATGACATTCCCTGTCTTTGCACCAGCCCCGTGCACACAAATCCCAGATGAGTGCAATTACATCACGTGGGCACAATCTCTCTGAAGCTGTAGGAGACGGCCCTTGGGCATGATTCACAGCAGGGGCACCGAGAAACAGTGCCCAAGATGGGGGGGGCCCAGCTTGCTTACCGAGCAATATAGGAACAATCCCTGGGAAGCAGTCCTGGCATGCCCTTCTGGGAGGTGGTCTCTGCTGCTGGGAAGGGGCCGAGTGGTGAAGCAGCTGAGTGAAGCAATGTGGTGTGAGGAAAAACCCATTTCCTGGAGCAATGGTTGTTTTGCTCAACATTTAAAAAAAAATGTGCTGATGCAACCGCCCTCTTCCCAGGTGGAATATAAATATAAGCCTTGTTTATGTAGCTGCAGGGCATTAATCCACTTCTCCTTAATCAGGGTTTTTCTGTTGTTGTTTTAAAAACGAGGAACAAACATCACTGGTTACAACACTCATAGCCTAGTGAGCAGTCAGTGACAACTCACACAGCTCAGAGTGTTAGAGGAACCACACTGCACTCAGCACTATTCTGAGACTGGGTCAGAGCCAGATTACACCACGGGGACTGTGATGAACTGGGACTGTTCTTAATGTGTTCTTTGACTGCTGAGTGGTCTTTGACTGCTGAGTGGGGAGTTTGGCTTGGACAGTCTGCATTGGGGGATGGGAGACTGGCCTTGAGGGAAGATACCTGAGCATGTAACGTGAGAACCCAGGAAGGGGGTTGGAGCCAGGTGACACCTCTGCCCAGGAAACTGGACAAAGGCTGGGGGAGGAGCCGGGGAGGCTGGGTGAGAGAGGCTGGAGGGAGTTGGAGTTTTTGAGGAGCTGGCTGGTAATGGAGGGGAGCCCGGACGGGGCTCTGACTCCCCAACGGGGCTGTGGTGCCCTTGGGACCCCAAGATGGACCTAACTGAGAGGGTCCTGTTTTCTGTGCCTGCAAGACCTGTCTTGGACTGTGTTCCTGTCATCTAAACAAACGTTCTGCTTTACTGGCTGGCTGAGAGTCATGGTGAATCGCAGGAAACCGGGGGTGCAGGGCCTTGTGTCCCCCCACACTCCGTGACAGGTATGCTACTGGGGTAGTTTCAGCCTCTCCATTTATAAAGCCACCTCGCTTGTCAGCACAGCTGTCAGCCTCTGCTCACTGAAGCCGAGATTCAGAGTTGAAGGCCAGATGGGACCATGAGATTGTCTCGTCTGACCTGCTGCATCCCACAGGCCAGAGAACCTCCTTACCCCTGTACTGGACCAATAACTTGTGTATGTCTAAAGCGTCTGCCACTGGCTCCAGTTTGGATCTGAAGACATCAAGAGATGGAGAACCCACCACTTCCCTTGGAAATCTGTCCCATGGTTAATCACCTGCATGTTAAACATGTTTCTTATTTCTCATCTGAATTTGTCAGGCTCTAACTTCCAGCCATTGGTTCTTGTTCTGCCTTTCCCCACTATGTCCTGAAGAGCTCGTTAACCCATCTTTGCTCTGCGAAGTACTTATAGACATGATCAAGTTCTCCCTTGATCTTCTTGATAAGCTAAACAGATTGAGCTCTTTAAGTCTCTCACTTTAAGGCACGTTTCCCAGCTCTCAAATAATTTTGGGGGCCCAGGTCTGGAACAGCAGGGGGTATTGAAGATCAGGAGGGAGGTGCATTAGCAGAGCTAGGGAAAGGCAGGGACAGGAGGCTGAACTATGCCTGGCTTGAAAATGCCATTAGTTTACCTGCAAGCACACAACATTTTAGAAGGGGGCCAGGCCCCCATGTCCAGCCAAGCTATGGCCCTTAGGTTGGTGGAGGGTAAGGGTCTCTAAATCACACCAAGGGCCAAAGGAGATGGGGAGCAAAAGGTGACTTAGAGAAGCCTATGGGGTGGACTACATGAATAAGTCCCTCCGGCCTGTTCCACCAGCTGGGGAATACCAACATACGGCCTGCTCCTACCATCTCCCTTCCAGCCCTGGGACATCCCCTCCACCCGGGGAATCCCCAACTGACCCCTTAAAGCAGCTGGGCAGAGGGCCATGCAAGAGGAACTAAATTAGTTTGCATCATTTGATGTCCAGTTCCCCGCCCAGGGAGCAGTTCATGCTTCTGTTCCACCCCAATCTAATCTCCAGCTCCAAGCTGTCACCCGCCGGCTGCAGGAAGACTGAGCTGGTGTCGTGCTCCAGGCTCTAGGCACAGACTGTGGTTTGAGGACTGTCAGGATAGAGCTGTGAGATTGTACGCCTATTACACAGAGCATTCATTGCAAGGGGCAGTCACCTGTCAAGGGAGCCCCTCACATCCCACCCCAGAGAGGCTGCTTTCGCCACCACAGGCAGGACACACTGTTTCAGAGTAGCAGCCGTGTTAGTCTGTATCCGCAAAAAGAACAGGAGTACTTGTGGCACCTTAGAGATGCATCCGAAGAAGTGGGCTGTAGCCCACGAAAGCTTATGCTCTAATAAATTTGTTAGTCTCTAAGCTGCCACAAGTCCTCCTGTTCTTTTTGAGGACACACTGTGTTGTTATGGTGATGTCACAGGTCTGAGGGCTGCTTTATAGAAAAGAAAGGCAGATGAGATCCCTGCTCCCCAGGGGCCTCCAGCAAGACTGAGCTCTCAGTGCCATGGGATTCACAGAGTAATGTGCAGGGCCTGATCCAATCACTCGTGCCTCATTCCAGCCCAGAAATTACTTTCAGCTCAGCTGTCCCATAGAGATCGATGGGGGCATAAACCTTTCAGTGATGTATTTAATTAGCCTGAATAAAAGCCAGATAAGAGATGCAAATGTAATTTGCTGATAGCACAGTGGAAGTTACTCTTCTGCCCTCTGGTGGGCACTTGGCATCTGCCAAGAAACAGGCTGGCTTCCCCTCCCGTCCGCAGGAGTCGCAGGGCTGATTCATAGGCTTACTGCCCCAGCCAAAGAGCTCCAGGTAGTGGAGCAGCTACAGCACAAAGCCGGGGCTTACTCCCCTCATGCTCTTCGGTAAACTGACTGCTGCCCCCATCAGAAGGGCAACGTTGGCCTCTCACAGGGACAGTGCAACGGGGACCAGTCTGAGTGCGCTTCCCTCCATGGAGTAGGAGCACAGAAGAGAGAAAGCCCCAAGTAGGAAGTGAAGTGAACAAGGAGCACCCCCCCACCACACACACACACAATGTTTTACTAGAGCCTATGGGACCACAGGAGACCCATGCATCACTCACTCAAGTAACTGTGAGAAGCTCTCTGAAGTCTTAATGCCAGTTAACAAGACCATGAGATCAGCATGCTGTCAAAAGAGAAGCCAGCAGAAGAACTCAGTCCAGGTTATCCTTCTGCCTGCAGAATTCAGTACCAGCTGAATGGAAGCCAAGAAGCCAGAAGAAATAGCTAACAGTGTCATTCTTTGGTGGGTAACAGTGGACCAGACCCTCGTATAGATGAGTACCTCCTGTTCAGGAAGCCCACATGGGTAGAAGACTGTGGGGAAGTTCAGGGTGAATGGCTTCCAGTCCCATAACCCCCCCCATGCTTAGCTGGAATAATGAATAATGACACATCTGAAAGCCGGTTTCCCTCTCATCAACCTGCCCAGGCCCAAATCCCAGATTGCTTCCCCTCGAACATAGGCACAAAGGCAGGAAATCACCTGGGCCAATGATGCCATCAGCTGTGTGCACTCCAGTACCGCAGAGATGAGTGCAGCATGCTGGCCAAGACGGACCAACTGATCTCACTTAGAGGTTTCCATAGCACCCATCAGCATCATAGTTCGGATGTCGGACAAATGCAGAATGTGAACACAGGTCCTGGCCAGCAAGCAGGGAGAAACAATTCTATGTGTTAAATGTGATTATATTTGCCTCATTGGCGATTTTGTACGTTCGGTTACTGACCAGGAATCTAAACAGATTAGGTTGCCTTCCCCATTCCGTTCCAACACATCCGGAACACGTGTTATCACCAGCCTAAGGCATCACCAACTAGTCCAGTGATTCTCAAACTTTTGTACTGGCGACCCCTTTCACATAGCAAGCCTCTGAGTGCCAACCCCCCTTATAAATTCAAAACACTTTTTATATATTTAACCCCATTCTAAATGCTGGAGGCAAAGTGGGATTTGGGGTGGGGGCTGACAGCTCGTGACCCCCCATGTAATAACCTCACAGCCCCCTGAGGGGTCCCGACTCCCAGTTTGAGAACCCCTGAACTAGTCCTTCAACCCTCCCCTCCCCTCCCTCTGCCCTCTTGTGAGTGGAAAGAAACGACTTCCTCTTTAGATCACTACACCAGAGATTCCCTCCGCCCCAAGGGATGCAGAGCTGAGCCCTGGTTACTACCCTGCGTGTTGGGAAACAGCCTGGGTCTAAACCCAATTTAAACACTGCTCCACCTCAAACAGGTCGCAGTTAGTTCCCTCCCGCGCCCCGGAAATGTAGTTTAAACAGGATTTAGCCTCATTCACACTGGCTAGTCAGCCCACGCTAGACACCATCTGACCCGTTCCCTGGCAGGATAATACCCCGGACGCGGCTAACCCCGGCGGCGGTATGGCTCACCCGACAACAGCCATGAAGCTGGGACCGGCCAACTCGTTTCGCCTCAGACCGCAGCAGTCGCGAAGGGGCGAACACGTGGCCAGAAAGCAGGTTCCAGACACCTGCTTGCTCCTGTGTCCCCCACTCCAGCCACTCCTGATTCCCACCCGCCCACGGGCCGGGCCGCTTCTTCAGGAGAGAACAAGCAGGTCTCTCCCTCGGCATTCACACACACACACACACACACACAGATAGACACAGAGACACCCACGCGCACACAGACACACACAGAGATAGACACAGACACACAGAGAAAAACACAGAGACACGCGCACAGACACACACACAGAGAGACACACCCACGCGCGCGCGCACACAGACACAGAGACGCGCACCCACAGAGACACCCACGCGCGCGCGCGCACCCACACACAGACACACGCGCACACCCACACCCACGCGCGCGCGCGCACCCACACACAGACACACGCGCACACCCACACCCACACGCGCGCGCACACCCACCCACACCCACGCGCGCGCACACACACCCACGCGCGCGCACACACACCCACGCGCGCGCGCGCACACCCACGCGCGCGCGCGCACACACCCACCCGCGCGCACACACCCACACCCACCCGCGCGCGCGCACACACCCACACCCCCGCGCGCGCGCACACACCCACACCCCCGCGCGCGCACACTTACAGCCGCTGCTGATCTGACCCACTGAGCACCAGCCGCCGCCGCTCCCGGGCCCGACTCCTCGGGCGCTGAGCCCGGGCGGAGCCGCGACCCCGGCGGGTCCCATCCCCCCCCCGGGCAGTTCGCAGCGGGGGCCTCAGGCGGCGGCGCCGGGCTCTGCCGCTGCGGGAGGGGGCGGGGCCCGGTCAGCGCGAGCAAGGAGCCGCCGCAGCCACGTGACCGGCGTGACCCCAACGTTCAGGGTCCGGCCGTCACCATCCCCGCACGTCGTGACGTCCTGTGCGTGCGACTTCACAAACGCGCACTCTGATGCTTCCGCTGGGGAAATATAGTCCCAGGGGAGGCTTACTCTTGGCGCGGGTGCTCGGAGCTCCGGGACAGGAGGCGGTTCGGTGCCGGGGACGCGGGGCGGCCCAACCGGAGGGTGTGGCCGTGGGAGAGCGGGCCCCTCCGCCCTCGGTGCGGTGAAGTAAGTAGTCCGGCGCGGGGTCCCGACGGGAAGATCCCTCCGCGGGGGATGGCGGCCGAAGGGATGCCGGGTCCGGGGGCGCCGCGGCCGCCGCAGCAGGACGCCCCGAGGGCCGGGGCCAGGCACGGTGAGGGGGCGGCGCTCAGGCCCCGCGGCCCCGGCTTCCCCCTCCCCGCCGGCGCTGCCGGGCCGCCCGAGCGCGGGGACCCCGCGCCAAGATGGCGCCTGCCCGAGCGGGGGCGCAGGCAGCGCCAGGGGCAGCCCCGGCCCGGCCCTCCCTGGCGGGGCCCTGCGGGCGGGNCCGTGACCCGGGGCCCATCACCGCCTCTGACCCCGGCTCGGTCCGTGACCCGGGGCCCATCACCGCCTCTGACCCCGGCTCGGTCCGTGACCCGGGGCCCATCACCGCCTCTGACCCCGGCTCGGTCCGTGACCCGGGGCCCATCACCGCCTCTGACCCCGGCTCGGTCCGTGACCCGGGGCCCATCACCGCCTCTGACCCCGGCTCGGTCCGTGACCCGGGGCCCATCACCGCCTCTGACCCCGGCTCGGTCCGTGACCCGGGGCCCATCACCGCCTCTGACCCCGGCTCGGTCCGTGACCCGGGGCCCATCACCGCCTCTGACCCCGGCTCGGTCCGTGACCCGGGGCCCATCACCGCCTCTGACCCCGGCTCGGTCCGTGACCCGGGGCCCATCACCGCCTCTGACCCCGGCTCGGTCCGTGACCCGGGGCCCATCACCGCCTCGGGCCGGGGCTCCGGGGCTGCGCTCCCCGGTGCCGCAAAGGGCGCTGAGACTTTCAGCAGGAGGGTTAGCGGAGGCGGAGTCCATCCTGCCTGGCAGCCCCCGCCCCAGGCCTTGGGGAAGGGGCAACCGACAGCCCGAGAGGCAGTTACTGACCCAGCAGGGAGCTGCCGCCTGCAGCGCCCCACACTAGCAGAGGGGAAACGCCCAAAGCACAAAGCTTCTCTACAGTCGCTTTTAAAATGATGGAGCAGTGAGGTTTCTCCGTCAGTCACATAACTTGTGTATTCAGCACCATGCCATTAAGACCAGTTGTGGGTCTACATTTTGTCTGGCTCTGTACTGCACAAGAGCAGTGATTAAAGCAGGGAGACTCGGAGTCTGGACTCCTGGGTTTTTTATTCTTGGCTCCATTGCCTGACATGAGAACATAAGAGCGGCCAGATTGGATCAGACCAAAGGTCCATCCAGCCCAGTGTCCTGTCTTCCAACAGTGGCCAATGCCAGGTGCCCCAGAGGGAAGGAACAGAACAGGTAATCACCAAGTGATCCATCCCCTGTCGCTCTTCCCAGCTTCTGGCAAACAGAGGCTAGGGGCACCATCCCTGCCCATCCTGGCTAATAGCCATTGATGGACCTATTCTCCATGAATTTATCTAGATCTTTTTTGTCCCCTTGGCATTCACAATATCTTCTGGCAAAGAGGTCCACAGACTGTGCATTGTGTGAAAAAATACATCATTTTGTTTTAAACTTGTTGCCTATGAGGAGTCCCAAGCCACTTCACTTTTCTCTCCTGTGGTGTATTTCTTTGTAAAATAGCAATAATGATGCTTTCCTACTTGATGGTGGTGTGTTATGAGGTTAAATTATTATTGAGGGGGCAGGAGTGTTTGTGATGCTCTGATGAGGCTCCAAAGATGGGCAAAGCATTCCCATTGCGTGTTTACTGAAATGTTCACCTCCCCATGAGTTCTGTGATCAGTGTCATGTGAGCTGGCTGGAGAGACTGTGGTTGCGGATCCTCAAGTAGATTAGTCATTCCTTATTCTGGGGGGGATGCAGCCTCTGTATTTGACCGCCCTGCATTCTCCAGCTGAGCCACTCTTCCTGCTAATATGGGTAAAAGCGAGTGAGTGCAGGCTAGGCTCCCACCCAACGCTCATCTGAAGTTTGGTTTTGCTTTTTCTTCCCTTGGCTAGGATGAAAGTTTGGCATTTCCTGGTTGCCTTCAAGAACAAGAGTAGGAGACGTGTCAGGCTGTAATAAGTCCTGAGATATTGCTGCACCGGTATGTTTCATGCCTGGACCAAGTTTTAGTGGAGTATGACGGGGGTGCCCAATCTATGTCCCATCAGCAGTTCATAAGGCCCACGGCTGCTTCATTAGCATTTTGTCGTCATGTTTACATCATTTTAGTTTACACGTGTGTAAATAGACAATACTGTACATAGAAACAGCCTATCTAAATAATATAAAACAAGCTGAACTTCAAATATAAAATATAGTCACCTGTATTGATTTATTAAAATATGTGGAATTTGTTTGGCCCACACAAGGTTGTGCTTAGGTTTATGTGGCCCTTCTGTGTAATAAGGTGGGGCACCATGGGAGTACGGCTGAAATATTGAGCTTCACAGCCTAGCTATAGGACAAGGGGAGGAAGGCAGGGTGGCATGAAGTAGAGTCATTGGCTTGGTCTACACAACATACTTACTTTGGAATATCTATGAAAAATCCACACCCCTCAGTGATGTAGTTACACCGACCTTAACCCCATGTGGACAGCGCTATGTCGGCGGGAGAGCTTCTCTGCCAACATAGCTACTGCCTCTCACAGGGGTGAATATATTAAGCTGACAGGAGCACTCTCTCCGTCAGCATAAAGCATCTTCATCAGACACTCAATCTGTAGTGTAGACCTGCCCTAAAGACCGATCATGGTCTGATGTTTCCTCTCCCTCGTGAGAGCACCCCTGCTGTATGCATTGGGATACCTGTGTTATGTTGATAGATTTATTTTGTGCCAATTACTGTGATATCTAGGTGCCGGTCATCTCAGGCGGGTGGAAGGCATGGCAGGATGTTCTGTGCCCCCAGTGCACAGCAGGTCTGACTGCAGCACTTCCTCTTGCCTAGGTCACACTTAAGGGACCCGGGGAAATTGGGCATGGAGGCGGAGGAGAATGAAGTGGAGAGCAGCAGCGATGCGGCCCCTCATCTGGCACAGGAAGAACCTTCAGAGAGCGGGCTTGGTGTCGAGACCTCAGAGGCCATGTCCGCGGACAGCAGCGATGCTGCTTCAGTGCCCATCCTCTCAGAAGCAGATGAGTCTGGTGTGGGGCAGAGCTCAGACAGCAGTGGGGTCTCTCTGGTATGGAGTGGGTCTGGAAACCCCTTTGGGATGGAAGTGAGGAGGTGGCTGTGATTTTGTAGATGTATGTAAGTTGTCAGACTCTGAGAATACTGCTGGTATCCTTCAGGGAGTTGGATCTTTGACCCACCCTAGGTGGGAGCCAGCCCTACACAGCACAGGGCAGAGTGGACCACAGAGCCAGGTCTGTTTGAGAGGTCTTCTACAATACGGATATACACACCAGGTTTGTGCCTGCCAAGCCAAGGGGAAGAGCCCTGCCTACCTGGCTGGATTAGCAGGGAGGGGAGTGCATCTTGTGTCTCTGAGGGCATCTTCTAGCTATACCCCATGGCTGAAGGGCCGTCGGCTTTTCCGGCTTCTGCCATCACTTGTCACCCTCTTGTGGGGCCCTTTGGGACCTCTCTTCTGGGCAGGTGCCTCCTGCGAGGCAAGATGCTGATGTGGCATGCAGCTACAGGTTCGCTCCTGGGGTGGCTCAACAGAGGCCTCTAAACTGAGCTCCCCGGCCTGTCTGTTTTCCAGGAGGAAGTGTCGGAGAGCAGCTCCAGCACAGATGCTATTCCTAGGGTCTACCTGCCAGACTCTTCCTCTATCGCCCAGTCTACCCTGGTCTCCAGCGTCTCCACAGTGAGCCAGTCCATTATGGTATCGGAATCCCCACAGGTCCTGGTTCACTCCAGCGTCATCACCGATGGGGCCACAATGGTATCGGACTCCACTGCATCCACCTCCTCGGACCTGGGCTCTGCCATAGACAAAATCATTGAGTCCACAATTGGGCCTGACATCATCCAGAGTGAGTGCATCACTAAGTCAGTTGTTGCCTGCTCCCTTTCCTGGAGCCCCAGGGATATGGCCTAGCTCTCCGTGTCATGTGCCATGGGCTGGGCATGGGGGGCAGGCAGTGGGGAAGGAGCTGCTGCTGTAGTGAAGACTCAAGGAAACCAACTCAGTCAAAAAGGAAATCCCTTTTAGTGGGAGACTGCTCTCCCTTGCTTTCCCTGACAATCAGAAGTGGTGCCTGCTGTTCCTGGCCTTACCACTAGGTGGAGAAAGAAGGGACTTGCAGGGCAGCTCTCCATCACTGCTGGAATGGGTTTCCAGCCTCAGTCCGTCCTGAGTTCACAGCATTAAGTCCATGCAGCAGCACCTGTGCAGCCCCCCAGTTAATTTTCCTCACCTTCTTGCTTCCCACCCTGACTTCCTAGAAGAATGCCTTGTCTTGTTAATTATTGGCCTCTACAGTCGGTCCCCATCACCCTCTCGCTCTCCGTTCCCTTCCTAGGCTGCATCGCCGTGACAAGCGCTGAAGATAGCGGTGCCCAGACTACCCAGTATCTCATTCTGCAGGGGCCTGATGATGGTAAGTGAATGCTTCTGGGTCCTCCAGTGACATCTTCTGCTTCTGAGCCCTTTTCCCATTTCCATCCTTCTACAACAACAACAACGGCCAGAAATCCCTGTGGGGGAATTGTACAGAAGCACTGGTTGTGGGGAGAGTTCTTGGCTACTCTAGTCCCACTTTCTCCCAGCAGGGGGCACTGTAGGCAGCAGCATGGGAATGCTGTGGGGAGAGCTCCTAGTCACTCCAATCCCCTCCCCGCAGGGGGTGTTGTAGGGGGCAGGACAGGAGCACTGGCTATGGGGAAGCTCTTGGCCACTTGAGCCACTGCCTAGTAGTGTGAAGTGTGTGTGTGTGTGTGTGTGGCCATGAGGGTTCGGTTTCCTTGGTGAGCTCTTGTTGGTGCTTTAGGTGCCCCCATGGTGTCCCAGATGGCCACTTCTGCTCTGGCCAACAGTTTGGCAATAGAAGCCATAGCCGATGGACCCACCTCCACGTGCCTAGACCAGCCTGGCCCTTCAGACCCTTCCGAGCAGTCTGAAATACTGGAGCTGCCCACACAGCCGGATCAGGCCAGAGAGGCAGATGCTGGGGAGGAGCCAGACCAGCCAGACCTGGAGAGCTTGGAGGAGATGATGGAGGTGGTGGTGGTACAACAGTTCAGGTGCAAGATGTGTCAGTACAAGAGCATCTCCAAGAAAACTCTCATCAACCACATGAAGGAGCGGCACTTCCAGCCAGGTAGGGGTGCTGCCATCTCTAGGAGGCTTGTATACCAGGTGGGGGTGCTGTGCGGGGGAGGAGAGGAGTTTATATATCAGGTGGGGAGCAAGGTAGTTAATGTACCAGGTGTGGGCACCGCTGACTCCAGGGAAGTGGCTTATAATAGCTCTGATGTAACTGGAAAGAATCCAGACTTACATCAGTGTAACTGAGGGCAGAATTTGGTTTTATGTAATTTGTTTACGGAGGACAAAATATTTCAGCCCTTAATTCTGAATTCTCCTGTTGGGGAGAACTTGGCTCTGAATACACCTCTACCCCAATATAACGTGACCCAATATAACACTAATTCCAATATAATGTGGTAAAGCAGTGCTCCGGGGGGGTGGGATAGCGCACTCCGGCAGATCAAAGCAAGTTGGATATAACACGATTTCACCTATAACGCGGTAAGATTTTTTTGGCTTCCAAGGACAACGTTATATCAAGGTAGAGGTGTATATAATTACTAGAAATATGAATGACTAAATATCACCCTCCACAGCTTACAAAATAAAAATCCACTTTAAACAACTCTGTGAAAATAAATAATTTTAAGTCTAAAGCTTTTGATTTGGAGGGTAATGAACGTAATGCCGTTTTAAAAATAATAATTAAAAAAGTCCAGAGGTGATCCTGGCAATAAGGCCAGTGAGCTTAACTTCAGTACCTGGCAAACTGGTTGAAACTATAATAAAGAACATAGAATCATAGATTATTAGGGTTGGAAGGGACCACAGGAGGTCATCTAGTCCAACCCCCTGCTCAAAGCAGGACCAATCCCCAACTAAATTCCTAAATGGCCCCCTCAAGGATTGAACTCTCAACCCTGGGTTTAGCAGGCCAATGCTCAAACCACTGAGCTATCCCCCCCCAAATTATCAGACATATAGTTAAACACAATTTATTAGGGAAGAGTCAACTGGGCTTTTGTAAAGCAAAATCATGCCTCGCCAGTCTATTAGAATTCTTTGAGAGGGTCAACAAACATATGGACAAGGGTGACCCAGTGGATATAGTGTACTTGGACTTTTAGAAAACCTTTAATAATGTCTCTCACCAAAGACACTCCAACAAAGTAAGCTGTCAGTGGTAGTAAGTGCAAAGTAAGGAACATTGGAAAACATAATCACAACTATACATACAAAATGCTGGGGTCTAAATTAGCTGTTACCACTCAAGGAAGAGATCTTGGAGTCATTGTGAATAGTTTTCTGAAAACATCTCTGCGTGCAGCAGCGATCAAAACTGACTGTTAGGATCCATTAGAAAAGGCAGAAAAATATCATCATGCCACTGTATAAATCCATGATATGTCCACACCTTGAATATTGAGTGCAATTCTGGTCACCCCATCTCAAAAAAGATGTATTAGAATTGGAAAAAGTAGAGAGAGGCAACGAAAATGAGAGAGTAAAAAGACTGGGACTGTCCAGCTTGGAAAAGAGACGACTAAGGGTGAATATGGTAGAGGTCTATAAAATCATGACTGGTGTGGAGAAAGTGAGTGTTGTTTATCTCTTCACATAACACAAGAACTAGAAGTCACCCAATGAAATGAATAGGCAGCAGGTTTAAAACAAACAAAAGGAAGTATTTCTTCACACCACAAACAGTCAACCTGTGGAACTAGTTGCCAGGGGATATTGTGAACTGGGTTCAAAAAAGAACTAGATAAGTTCCTGGAAGATAGGTCCGTCAATGGCTATTAGCCAAGATGGTCAGGGACACAACCCCATGATCTGGGTGTCCCGAAACCGCCCACTGCCAGAAACTGGGAGTGAACTACAGGATGGATCGCTCAATACATTATCCTGTTCAGTTCATTCCCTCTGAAGCGTCTGGCCCTGGCTGCTGTCAGAAGCCAGGATACTGGGCTAGATGGACCATTGGTCTGACCCGGTATGGCCGTTCTGATGTTCTTTATAAACCAGGTAGGGATGCTGATGACTCTAAGGGTGGGAGAAAGGGGATTTCTATAGCAGGTGGGTGTGCTGCCATCTCAAGATGTGAGTGGGGTGCTGCCGTGTCTGCGAAGGGATGGGTGGGGTGCCGGCTCCATGACACACCCCAGCTTGACTGGTGAGAGCAGAGTGCGGCCCAAGTGATTCTCTTACTGCTGTCTCTGCCAGTGGCTGCTGCTCTGGCCTTGAAGAAGGGGCGTCCGCGGAAGGGGGGACCCTCCCCAAAGCCCCTGGAGGAAGACGTGCCGGAGGAGGAAGAGGAGGATGATATCATGGATGCTGGAGCCATTGACGACCCTGAAGGTACAGCTCCTTCTCCCCTCTGGCCAGTGCTGCCAGCCGCTGCTAGGGTCTGTGTCTTAACGCCTCGGACCGTTCTCCCCACAGAGGACAGTGACTATAACCCAGCCGAGGATGAGCCTCGTGGGCGGCAGCCTAAGTACAGCCGCATTGTCCCCACGTCGAGTGAGGAGAGGCCACGCCGGCGGCCGGGGAGACCCCGCAAGTTCCCTCGCCTAGAGGACATGCCGCAGCCTGAAGGTAGGGGGTTGGAGAGGACCGGCGGGCCCAGGCTGGCGGAGGGGGAAAGCAGGGATAAGGCTGATCCTGACGTGCTGGGTTGCTGTTGGGCAGGTGGTGAGGAGGAGCCCTTAGTCAAGTCCCAGAGCACTCTGAGCAGCGAGCTGCAGAACTCCGAGGCAGCCAGCTCCTCCGTCCTGGAGAACGGGGCCAGCGACAGCCTCGTGGAGCCTAGCATCAGCCAGTCGGACTCGGAGAACAAGGATCCATCCTCCAACACAGGCCCTGAGGAGGTGGAGACCATGCCCAGGAGGCGAGGCCGGCCCTCCCGCCGCTTCCTGGGCAAGAAATACCGCAAGTACATCGGGCGCAGGTGAGGGGTGCTGAGCTGTGGCTGTACCCGCGGCCGGGCTGAGAGCCTGGTTACCGTCACGGCACTGAGCACCGGCTCTGCTTTGCAGGTACTACTACAAGTCCCCCAAGCCTCTGATGAGGCCCTACCTGTGTCGAATCTGCGGCTCACGCTTCCTCACGCACGATGACCTGCGCTTTCACGTCAACTCGCACGAGGCCAATGACCCTCAGCTCTTCAAGTGTCTGCAGTGCAGCTACCGCTCCCGCCGCTGGTCCTCCCTTAAAGTGAGCACGGCCCGGCCCCGGCCCCGGCCCCACCCTGGGGGGAGCCGCTGGCTCTGTGCCTCATGGCCTGCTGTTTACCTCTCACAGGAACACATGTTTAACCACGTGGGCAGCAAGCCATACAAGTGTGAGGAGTGTGACTACACAAGCGTGTACAAGAAGGATGTCATCCGCCACTCAACTGTGCACAGCCGGGACCGGTGAGTAGAGTGGGGCCATGGGACTGATCCCTGTGTCTTGGCCAGGCAGCCCCTTCCCTGTGCCCAGCTCCCCTCTGCCCCCATGTGCTGAGCCAAGCAACCCCTCCCCCATGATTCCAGATGCAGCCAGTGCTGAGCTGAGTCGGCAGGATCTGCTTCTGTTCCCTTCCCAACACCAGGGGCCCTCTTGGGCAGTCACTGGGTGGGAGGGCTGGCTGGGTGGGGTCTCCGACTCGGGGAGCGTCTGACCCAGTTTGTTTTTCTTCTCTCTCTCTCAGGAAGAAGAGAGCCGACCCGGTGAGTTCCCAGCTCCCTGATGGCTTGTGTCTTAGCCCCAGTTCTCACTGGGGGCCTCCAAAGCGGGGGCTACCCCAGCAGGCTTCTTTCTGCTCCCACTGCCTGGTAGATAGGGATGGTTCTGGGCTGACTGGAGCCCCAGATCTGGCTGATGAGGTGGCTGAGAGAGGCTGTCAGTGGCTCTCTCATCCAGATGGGCTCATCTCTGCATCCTCTCTCTCTCTCTCTCTCCAGCCCCCAAAGCTGAATTCGTTCCCCTGCCCGGTGTGTAGCCGAGTCTACCCCATGCAGAAGAGGCTGACCCAGCACATGAAGACTCACAGCACGGAGAAGCCACACATGTGTGACAAGGTGGGGTGGGGGCATGGGGGAGAAGGGGGGACAAGATGCACCCCAGGGCCTGGATGGGCAGTGAGTGCCGCTCTGTTCTGTTGCAGTGTGGGAAGTCCTTCAAGAAGCGCTACACCTTTAAGATGCATCTGCTGACGCACATCCAGGCCATTGCTAACCGCAGGTAGGAGCAGGGGGATTCCCGGCCTGTGTCGGGCTGGCCTTGGGATGGCCAAAGCCTGCTGGGGTCACCCCTCCCAAAGAGTTCCCAGGCATCCTGCCCCGAGTAATGGGCCAGTCTCCGTCCCTGGCAGGTTCAAGTGTGAGTTCTGTGACTATGTCTGCGAGGATAAAAAGCTCCTGCTGAACCACCAGCTGTCACACATGAACGACAAGCCATACAAGTGTAGCTTCTGCAAGTACTCCACCTTCCGTGAGGACTTCCTGGTGTCCCACATGGCCGTCAAGCACACGGGTGAGAGCAGCCCTGCCTCCTGGGCCTTGGGCCAGCCCCTCCCCTCAGCTGCTGGCTGACCGCTGCCCCCTCTCTCTGGCTGCAGGGGGGAAGCCGTTTGCCTGCGAGTACTGTCACTTCACCACCAAGCACAAGAAGAACCTGCGTCTCCACGTGCAGTGCCGCCACGCTGACTGCTTTGAGGAGTGGGCCCAGCGGCACCCCGAGGAGCCCCCCTGCCGGCGCCGCCCCTTCTTTACCCTGCAGCAGATCGAGGAACTGAAGCAGCAGCACAGCCAGGTGCAGACTCCCACAGAACCCGCAGCCAGCCCACCGGTGAGTACTGTGGCCCCCGGCCTTCCTGCCTGCCCCCCTCCCCTCAGGCGTGAGCATGCTCTCAGCTGTTTTCCTCATCCAGGTTTCTCTTGGCCCTGTGACCTACCACACAGTGCAGCCCCTCCCGACGGTGGAACCCTCCATCCTTTCCCAGGATTCCTTGGGGGGAACCACCATCATTTATGAGCAAGGTGAGCTCCCAGGGAAGAGAGAGGGGCCAGCTGGGCGGGCCCAGTGCATCTCACCTGCTCTCTCTGCCCCTCCCAGGTGTGGAGGGATCAGCAGAGTTGGCCACGCAGACGGCGCTGGATCTCCTGTTGAACATGAGCAGCCAGCGGGAGCTGGCCACAGGCTCCCTGCAGGTGAGGTCACAGTCCCCAGCACAGTTGTGAGGGGAGCCCCAGGCCGGACCCCAGCTGACCCCTCCTGTCTGTCTCCTGTGCAGGTGGCCGTGGTGAAGTCCGATGGCTCTGGAGTGGCGCAGGCCCCTGAAGCCCAATCACAGCAGGAGGAGGAGGCAGATCTGGATTCCACCGGGCAGCAGCAGAAGGTGGTGACGCTGCATGTGGCTGAGCACGGAGAGGCCTTAGTGCAGGAGGCCTATGAGGAGGCGACCCTGGGGAGCTCTGAGCTGCAGCAGATCACCATTCCTTTCGGGAGCACAGCGGAGTACAGCATCATCACGCCCGTCAGCGAGGAGATCCAGGCCCCAGAGACTCTCTACAGGTCAGTGCCAGCTCTGCTTGGAGGTGCCAAACCAGCTGCCCCTGCCCTGGGTCCCAGAAATCCGATTCTGCTCCAGTTCCGAGTATGTTAGTCATGTGGCTGTCTAGGGCTGCCTTCCCTGGAGGAGAGTGCCCCTGCTCTCACCCTGCCGCCCTGGTCAGGGCAGCTCTGTGCTCGAGGGGAGTGGGAGAGCCCTGGGGACCCCTCTGACCCTGCCCTCTGCCCCTGTAGCGAGGAGGAGAGCGCGACAGAGCCCACCCATACAGTCGTGGTGAGCGACGCCATGATGAACGAAGCGCTGAAAGAGCACAGCGGTCACTACATCATGTCGGCCAGTTTCCCAGGGAGCCAGCTCCATCACGTCGAGGTAAGAGGGGCCCGGACTCCTGTGTCCTGGAGGGCTGTAAGCCAGTGTAACTCTCAGGGTCTTCTCTCCCAGCAGCTCAGCGGGGACCCTGCCCTCTCACCAGGGGAAGGCCAGGAGGCCCAGGCCTCTGGCGGCAAGTGGCCGATGCTGCAGTGCCTGGCCAGGCAGCTCCGAAAGAACTCTGCCTTCTCCCCAGCACCAGAAGGGCAGGCAATCCCGTCCACAAAGGTCAAATGGCCCGCGCTGCAGGGTGTGGCCAAGAAGCTGTCGTGCAAGATTTCTACAACTAAGAAGCTGTCGTGCAAGATTTCCACAACTAAGAAATTCTCGTGCAAGATTTGCACGGCCATGTTCACAGGGAGAGCAGAGATGGAGAGTCACAAGAGGGCACACGTAGGGCCCAACACCTTCAAGTGTCCAGACTGCCCGTTCACAGCAGCTGTGTGGCTGGAGGTCCGGGTAGGTTGGCCAGGCACCCAGGGGCTGGGTGGGAGTCTGGCGTTGGCAGCTGGCTGATCTCGCGCTCTCTCCTGCCTCCAGAGTCACATGGCACAGCACGCCAACCTCCGACCCCACAAGTGCTCCCACTGCAGCTTTGCCTCCAAGAACAAGAAGGACCTGCGCAGACACATGCTGACGCACACCAATGAGAAGCCTTTTGCCTGCCAGATCTGCGGGCAGAGGTGGGTGAAACCAGCCAGGGCCCTGCAGTGCCTCCAGGAGGGCTCTGCAGCAGCCACCTGCCCCTGGACGTGCCCCTCCCACTGGTCCTCTGGTCTCTGAATGAGCCTCCTGTTCTCAGCCTGGCCTCTCCTCATTTCCAGCTCCCAGATCTTGGCAATGCAGAGCTGGAAATGAGGAGCCAGGCCTCCTGCCCTGTGCCTTCCAGGGAAGGGAGGGTGTGAGAGGCCCCGCTGCCCTCAGCAAGCTCCAACCCCCACTCTCGCTGTCCTTGTAGATTTAACCGGAACGGGCATCTCAAGTTCCACATGCAGCGTCTGCACTGCGCTGAGGGGAAGCGGCTGGGGCAGCCGGCAGCCACCACCCAGCAGACCATCATCCTGAACAGCGATGAGGAAGCGCTAGCCACGCTGCAGAGTAAGCCACCTGCTTTCCCTGACGGTCAGGGGTCTGTGCCCAGGGTTGCCTGCTGTCAGACCATCTTGGGCTGCACACTTGACGCAGTTCGTAAGCTAAGCAGGATTGGACCTGATCAAGTCTTGGATGGGAGATCCCCTAGTGAAGCTGCAGGGTGCTCCAGGGAGCAGGCGGGAGCGCTCTCCCCTTGCAGCCAGTGCTGACCCGAGTGTCCCAGCACGGTGCTACGGGACAGGGGGCTGCAGAGCAGTGTGGATGACTCAGTGGGGGGTGCTCTCCCTTTGCAGCCAGTGCAGTGCTACGGGGTGATGACAGCTTTCTTAGGGTCAGTTCTCGGGGGACAGGGGCACCCTGCTGCAGCTACTGCTGCAAAGGCCCTCTTGTGAATGGCCGTCTCTGCTGCCTTTATTGTACGTGGCAAGCTCTTAGCCCCAGCATCCGTGTTACCTTCCAGTTTGGGCCGGTTCCGTTTGACCTCTTTTGCTCTGGCTCCTGAGCAAGTGGGGTGAATGGCTTGTCCCCGGCTTGCCTGCTGGTGTGCCTCCAGGGCTGGGGTAAGGGCGGGGTGGGGGTGTGGGATGGGGGATAGTGGTGGCTGAGGATGGCTTTCTCTCCCTTCCCAGCGGCTTTGCAGTCTGGCCAGGCAGTGCTGGCTCCTGAACGGCTGCAGCAGGCTCTGGGGCAGGAGCACATCATTGTAGCACAGGAGCAGAGCATCACAAGCCAGGTGAGTCAGCCAGATGCCTTGGCCAGCCACACAACCCACCCACAGGCAGTGGCCTGTGTCCACTGCTCAGAGGGGCTGGGCTCAGCTACTGCTGTCTTGCAGGAGGAGGCCACGTACATCCAGGAGATCACAACGGCGGATGGGCAGACGGTGCAGCACTTGGTGACCGCCGATAACCAGGTATGGGGGGAGCTGCTGTCCGTATGGCTCTGGCACCTGTCCGTGGTGTGCTGCGTAGAGCAAGCGAACGTGCTGCAGGGGCTGATGGGAGTCTCCTGCAGGGAGCCCCAGGGGAGGGCTGGTGGGGACTTGACTGGGGTGAAAGGAACCAAAGGGAAACTGCAGCTGAATCTCAGCATGGAGGTGACCTAGGCTGAGCCAAGTTCCCCAGGGAAGTGGGGAGCCTCAATGCCAGGCTGGAGAGACGCTGGAAAGATGCAGCAGGGCTGTGTCCCGTGCGGCCTGCGGCAATGCTGTGGGCTGAGTCTCTGTTTCCCCTGTAGGTTCAGTACATCATTGCCCAGGATGGCGTGCAGCACCTGCTCCCCCACGAGTACGTTGTTGTCCCCGAGGGGCATCACATCCAGGTAAGGGCCCTGGCCCTGGCTAGCGGCCAGATCGTGTCCTAGGTTGTGGAGTCCAGGATGGAGCCGGGGGCGGGGATCCCTGTTCCCTTGAAATCCAGGCAGGTCTCCTCCATGTGGATGAAGTGACGAGCTCACCTCCCCTTCCCAGCTCTCACTCCAGCTCTTGTCGTTCAGGTACAAGACGGCCAGATCACCCACATCCAGTATGAACAGGGCAGCCAGTTCCTCCAGGAGCCCCAGGTAATGGAGCAGCCACGGGCTGGGCCAGGCCTGGGGGGGAGCATCCGGAGGGGGAGGGGATCCCACCGCCTGGGCATTAATAACTCAGCAAGAAGGTGAATAGCAGGTTAAACAGCTGCTGCTTTAGCCAGCGGGGGGGGGGGGGGGGCCTGCGCGGCCTCTGAGGGCTCTGCTGCAGCGGGGCAGGGTGAGCCCCCGTCTGTGCTTCCCACCTGCCCAGTCTGATCCGTCTCCCTCTCTCTGTTCCCCAGCAGATCCAGTACATGCCGGTGTCCCCAGAGCAGCAGCTGGTTACCCAGGCTCAGCTGGAAGCCGTGGCGCACTCGGCAGTGACAGGTACAGAGTCAGGGCTCCCCGCTCTGCGCCAAGCCCAGGCCGTGGGTTCTGGCATGCTGGGTCACAGGAAAGGCTTTGCCCGGAATCCATGGCAGCAGATTCAGGGGGCGTCCCAGCCCCAGATGGTGGTAACGTAGTTGTTCCATCTCCTGGCTGCTTTGACACGAGCTAGTGGTCTCAGTCACATGCTGCCTTCAAAAGCCGCCCACCACGGTTGCTAGCAGGCTTGGCAGGGCGGCTGTGGTTACCCAGCTGCCCTCTTGGCAGGGCACAGGGAGCGTGGGCCAAGCCTGCTCTTCTGCTGTCCGTGTGCCCTCACTTAGGAGAACAAGCCAGGTTTGCTGCTGCGAGGGGCTGTGCCTGGGAAGTGCTGATTCCCGGCGCTCAGAGTTGTGGGTGCCCCAGGCAGAGCCCAGTCTCCTGCTACTATCCCCTCTTTGCTGGATGGAAAAGCCTCGGGCGGACCCGGCTTGGCAGGTGGTGGTGGCAGCCCAAGGCCAGCACATCTCCTGGAGCCACAGAGCATTGTAAAAATGCTTTCTCCCCCCCTCTCCCATGCAGGCTTTGGCCACCCCACCTGTCCTGTGCACCTGGCAAAGTAGTGGAGAGCGAGTGGGTGAGGGGCCCCCAGCAAGGACCCCCTTCCCCGCCTCCTGGGCTGGGGCAGCAGCAGGGCTGATGCCGCTCTCCCTCCCTCTCTCTGCAGCAGTGGCCGATGCTGCCATGGCCCAAGCCCAGGGCGTGTTCACCACGGAGGCAACGGCTGAGCAGATCCAGCAGCTGCAGCAGGGAATCCATTATGATGTCATCACGCTGGCGGATTAAGGGCTGAGCAGATGCCGTGGGCCAGCCCTCCACTAGCCCGGCCGAAAGGGGCTCCAGGGGCCAAGTCTGAGCACCCTCTGGCTGGGGTTTGCTATTGACTTGCCGTGTGCAGCCGGAGCGCCGGGTCCTGCCCCTCTGCAGCGGCTGCTGCCTCCTACGCAAGGGCTGCTCCCCTGGCAGGCATGTGGCTGAGGGGCTGGGTCGGTGGCGGCAGGGCCCTGCCTGGGGCTGGTCTCTGGCGCACCTGACAGTCCCGGCTCCTTTTTCCTGCGTCGTGTCCTCGAGTTGCGCCTGCCTGCCATACAAGGTCCTGGCGTGAGATGGACGCTGACCCCAGCCGTGTCGTGAAAAGGCTGGGCAAGGCCTCCTGCTGTCCAGTTGTAGCAGCCATGCTGCCTGCCCTTGGTGTAGGGCTCACGAGCCCGGCCCTCAGAGTGCCTCCCCCTTCGGCTTTCCTGGCCTGCAGGCAGGCATTTCTCAGACTCGGCATGGGGAGAGCAGAACGACCTGGAGAGGGAACCACAACGGAAGAGGCAATAGCTGAGATGTTCTATTTTTCTTCCAAACAGAGATGGACTCTGCTGGAGAGAACTGGTTTGTACAGGGTGGGGAAGGGGGATCACTGCAAACCATCTGAAGCTTTGAATCTGCTTATGAATAAAAAGGCATTGGAGGCGATCTGGCCCACGTGTGGAGTGGGGCTTGGGGCTGCAGGGGCCCTGCGCCAACATGCAGCTCCCTGGGCCTGGCGCAGCCTCCCTCCTTGCACCTGGGGCCTGTGTGTGTCTGTCGGGGGGACTAGTAAAGTGCTTCCCTTGCATCCGCCACCTGACACCATTCGCTGGGCAAGGAAGGGCCCCATGGGCCTGTGTTTGAATTCCGGAGGTGAGCCCCCCACTGGCTTGAGCTGCTTGGGGACAGGCCCAGGGGGCAGGTGAGTACAAGCCCTGGGGCCTGTGGCAGGCAAAGCTCACGCGCATGATCGGCTGCCCCCAGCCGCAGTGACCTTGACTGTAGAGCGCTGAGCTGCCCTGCCCTACACGGCCGCTGGTGGTGTGTAGTGATGAAATTAATGGAGTGGTAAACAGCCTAAATCCCCTGTAACTCAGTCCCAAACTACACATGCTGCCCCTCCCTGAGCGGATTGTGGGGAAGTATTTACATGTGATTAGAACAGCTCATCTCGGAGTTTTAGTTCTGTCCGTTCGCATTACACTGATTATCCAGGGAGGGGACGTGAGTGTGAGCCCTACCCCGGCCTCCAGCCCTGCCTGTCTCTGCAGCTGAACAGCACAAGGCGGCCACCTCCCCGCGTGTGCAAAGATGGAGCTGCTGCCGTGTAAGAGTTGGGGCAAGTGGGGATCTGTATCTCCCACCCCAGGAACGGTGCTGGTTCAGCCTGAGCCCAGGTAGGCCAGGGCCAAGGGGCAGAGAGCAGGGGCCCTGTTTTCCTCGGGCTGCCCCAGGGGTGACGTATGCTGGGTGAGCAGGGTGGGGGCTTTGCAGAGGTCCCAGTTACTCCTCCCTAGCTTGGCCAAGCCTTGTGGTGCTGCGAGGGGGAGCTGAGCCAGGACGCACAGTTGGGTTTGAAGATGTTTGCGAGGCAGTTGTGCTCCTCAGCCCCGCCGGCCTGGAGATGACCGCATGGCTGTGCTCTCGCCTCCTCCTCGCGCACCAGTGCCGCACCAGCTCCAGGCTCTGGCCTGGCTGTTTCCTCACTGCCTACCTCAGCTGTGCAGTCTGCACAATGGTCCTAAGGCCCTGCGGGGAGAGGGGCTGGGCTCACTCCAGTGCTTTGAAGAGGGACAGGCTGGGATACTCGACAGGAGCATTGCTGGGTCATAGGATAGACCCCATAGGCTCCCAGGCTCCAGGAGCCCTCAGACCCCACCACCCCCTTCCTGCTCCAGCCAGGAGCACCCTCCTCCCTGCCTGTGGAGCTCCGCAGCACCTCTGACCCATCTGGCTTTAGTCGGCAGAGAAAACCCCACTCTCCGGGCGGGGATCCTGCTCCTTGCGTCAAGCCAAGGAAGGGGTGCACCGTGCCCTCCCCAGCAAGGAGCCCCCTCAGCTGCCCCCGCCCTTCCCTGGGGCTGGGCAAGAGACTTTGTTCCAGCACATACCAGGCCATGAGCTCACCCCACTGCCCTCGTGCCAGCCCGGCAGTGCCTGGCCTACAGCCGGGGCCAAAGGCACCAGCAGGGCCCTGGCCTGCCCTCCCAAGAGCGAGCGGCCTGCGGCAGGGACCTCGGCCAGGCTCCCCCTCGCCCTGCCGGGGCCGGGGCCTGAGCCCCTGCCCGGCTGCCTGCCCGGCCGGCCCCCGCCCTGGACGGACCAGCGCCGTGCCTGGCTCCTGCCGCCAGAGGCTCCCAGCCCCCCCTCGCAGGCCGCCCCCCCCCCCCTAGGCTGCCCCCCCCCCCCCAAACCGCCCCTCGGCTGCAGGCCGCCCGCCCCCAGCCCCTAGGCTGCGCCTGCCCGGTTCTCGCGCTCTGGGCGCAGTCTGTCCCGCGCGCAGCGCTCCGGGAGTGTCCCGGGGCTGCCCCCAGCCCGGCCGGTCGCCGGGGGCTCTGGGAGCCGGGCCGGGCCGAACCCGGCGGCTGTACTCGAGCGGGGCTCGGGGCTCGATACCCGGGAGGGGCCGCTCCGCTCCGGGGCGCAGCGTCCTGGGCTGGCCCGTGCGCTCCGGGCCCCACCCGCCGCAGTGCCCGGCCCAGCGCGGAGCGCAGCTGCTGGAGCAGCGCCGGCCCCGCTCGGGGACCCCGCTCCCAGGTGAGCCAGGGCTGGGGGGGCTCGGGGAGGATGGTCCCTAAGGAGTCCCCACAGCCTCGGGCACCGCGGGAGCTTCCAGCCCTGCCTTGGCTGCCCCCTGCCCGGCGCCGGGGGACCCGGGCCCCAAATCCAGCTCGGAACCAGCATTTCAGCCGCCGCCCCAGGGAGAGACTCGCAACTCCCCCAGGATCGGTGCTTGGCCCTCGGGGAGACCCCCCCGGTCAGTGCTTGGCCCCCGGGGAGACCCTGGGCCCATTGGAGACACCCCCCACCCCACATTAGTGTTCAGCCTGGGGCTCAAGCCATGATGAGAAACTGGAGGGAGTTCAGAGAAGAGCAAAAGGGCCGGGGTTCGGGGCTGAGACGAGAGCCTGGGCCCCCCACGTGGGTGGGCGAAGCCAGGGCTCCAGGGGCACCCGGGTAGTTGCCAAGGGAGCTGGAGCGGAGATGAGTGCAGACTATGGGGCTGTTGCCAGGAGCCATGGGCTGTGAGGGGGCGCTTGGCCTGTGCAGGCCCCCCCAGGATGGTGTTACTGCTGAGCGTGGGCCGTGCGCTCGGAGCAGCACAGCCAGAACGTGCTGCCAGACGGGACCGGGCTTCTCTTTGTGCTTGGCCCAGGGTGCTCTGGCCCTAAGACAGAATGGGTGAGAGGCCTGTCGTGGCTTGGGGCCATGCTGAAGTAGTTGGGAGGGGCTGGCACTAGGAGGGGCAAGGGGGGTGCCATGCTAGCTGTGCTGTGTGCACCGGGTCTGGGCGGTAACCCCTGTGCTAGGCAGGGTCTGGGCCTCCACCAACTCGGGGAAAAGGGGGTGGCAGTGATGGAGTTTGTCCTTCCCCTAGGAGAGCTGTGGAGATCAGCGCCTGGAGACACCACCGCGCTTGTTGCTCATTAGCCTGGGTGACCTTCCCGTTCCCTGTCCCTGGCCAGAGCTAAGCGGGTTTGTTACATGTTTAATATCCTGAGAGTGTGATTAGTCGGTGTTTAATTACGGATCCAACCTGGGAGATAATCCACGTCTGAGCAGGGAGTCGCGCCGGGCGAGTTCCCATCTGGGCGCTCCTGACTCCCAGGCCCCTGCCCTAAAACAGCTGTTCACAGCTGCCTGAACCAAGCCTCTCCTGGCTGCTCCCCAAATGCTCAGCTCCAGCCCCCCTTGCCTGGGCTCCTTTGTCCCGTTTCTTCTGGGACAGTTCCCAATGGAAGCCGGAACGTCTCCGCCTCCTCCCTCAGCACACCCTGCCAGAAACGGCCCAGGCTGGTGGGGCTGCAGCCAGGGCAGGATATCGGGGTTTGTGTTCCTCTCTTATTTGTTCCTTTGCCTCTCCCCTGTGCTAACAGGAAGGGGGTTTGGGCTGAGCAACCGATTCGTTAACCATTTATCAGCCCTCGCTCTGCCCATAGGCTTCTGAGAGAGATGCCGTCTGCCTCTCATGGACTGTGGGCGATTTCAGCCAGCAGTGGCCCCTTCCACACCCCTGGGTGCGTGGGGGCCAGCCGGCTCACTCTGGGGCTCCAAGCAGGCCCTTCTGGCCTGGATCCAGAGCTGGCAAAGGTGCTGTCCCCCGCCTGGTCCTGTGCAGGGCTGTGTCGGGAAGGGGAACCAGGTGGCCTCATTCATTTTGATTCCAACGTCTGGGTGGATGAGGTCGCACACAGGGAGCTGCTAGAGACGCTCATTGTCGTCCCGGGTGAGAGTAGAGCAGGGAGGAATGGTCACAGTTCTCACCATGTCACAAGGTCAGAGCGGGCTGCAAGGTGCCGTGCTGGGACCTGTGTTGTTTAATCTCGTTATTAGTGATGTGAGCAGGAGCTGGGCGGGGTGCGGGCAAACGCAGCAGCTGACGGGAGTTCGTCTCACTTCAGCTGCCAGCTGGTGGGTGCTGGTCAGTGGGTGTGCTGAAGTTAGACAAGTGAGGAAATACAGCGTAATTTTTCAAAAGTGAGGTCGTTTCCCATTGGAATGACTTCCCGGGGCCGGGGTGGGTTCCCATCACTGACTCCTTTAAATCCAGACGGGAGGTTTCTCCAGGAGCTCTGCTCTAGGAATGGTTTGGGGGCAGGTCTCTGGCCCGGTCAGACTGGATGATCACAGAGGTCCCTTCTGGCTTTGGAATCCAGGAAGGTGGTAGCAAATGGAAGTCAGTGGTGATAAACACGAAGTGATGCACATTGGAGGGGACAATTTGACACCTCCCAGGGGGCTAGATTAACTGCCAGGGACGGGAGCGGGGTGCCACTGCAGACAGCAATGGAGACCTCTGCTCAATGCACAGCTGCAGGCAGAAGAGCTGCACAAGGACCGGGGTAGAGAATAACACGGGGAATGTTCCAGCGCCTTTGCAGCAATCGATGGTGCGGATCCTGTGGGCAGCGCTGGGCCCCCGTCGCACGCAGCTGGGGGGTCAGGGAAGGGTGATGAGAACGAGCAAGGCTGGGAAAACTGAGCCACAGCACAAGCACCAACGAACGGCCAGTGAAACCGACAGGTGGGGAATTCAAAACTGATAAAGGAAATTCTTATTCACGCATTGTGTAATTAGCCTGTGGAACTCACTGCCACAGGATGTCACTGAGCCAAGAACTTGGCTAGATTCCAAGGGGGGTGGAGATCCCGAATCTCCAGAGATGTCACAGTTAATGCTGACAAAATGGTTGGAAGAGTTCCAGGGTCTGAACTGATCTTTGACTATTGGAGATCAGGGTGAGACCTTTGTGGGGGTCTGTTGACTGACTGTGGGATCCTTGTGCCTCCCTCTGACATGTCTGGGGCTGGCACTGTTGGAGACTGGGGCAATGGGCCTCGGGGCTGAGCCTGTCTGGCCGTTCCTGTGTCCCTCCTGGTGCCCTTTCAATGTAAACCTGGCAGGTGCCAGTTCAGTGTAAGAGTGGGGCTTGTCTCTGGGAGCCGCGGCTTCACCCAAACTGGCCCGGCCCCGCTGGGGACAGCTCTCTGGTGTGCACTGGCTGAGCCGACCCCCTCGGGCTGGCATGGCAGGTGCTCCCGGAGGACACTGCCTTGGGGGCTGTTGAGCAGGGGGGAGTGGCTGGGCCCCCTGACCCCTTCCGGCCCCAGAGCCCCTGTACAAGGGGTCACTTTAAACCCAGTGCTCCCTCCCCTCCCCCCCCCCGGGTAGTTGTCAGCTGGCAAGTCTGGGTGGAGCCCTGGGAGGGGGTTCCTGTCTGGATGTCTGCTCTGGGGAGATAGGGCTGTGTGTGATCCCAGCCAGGCCAGCCCTCCTCTCCAGCACTCTCCCCAGAGAAACCCCCGCAGCCAGGGGGTCCTGGCAGCTCCCTTCTGCCCTGGGGAGCAGCTTCCAGCAGGTACCAACACGCTGAACTAGTGACCTCGAACTGCCGTGGGCTGCTGGGCACTCCAGCCTTCCTGCCTGGGGGGTGACCCTGCCTGCCTGTGGGGCTCTGGGGCTGCTTGGAGGGGGGTGACCCTGCCTGCCCGTGGGGCTCTGGGGCTGCTTGGGGGGGGGTGACCCTGCCTGCCCGGGGGGCTTGGGGGGGGGGGGGGGGGGGGTGACTCTGCCTGCCCGTGGGGCTCAGTCCCATGCTAGCTGCATGTTCGCTTTGGTCCTGCTGGGCGCTGCGCAGAGGCCCGGTGCGGTGCTGCGTAGCCCCCAGCTGTTAGCTCTGGCCCCCGGAGCTACATCTACACAGGGCTAAAACCCCGCGGCTGGCCTGGGCTCTGGCTGCGGGGCTGAAAAATCACCATGCAGACGCTCAGGCGCCCTGCGGGGTGGGAGGTTCCCAGGCCTAGTTCCAGCCCACGCCCAAACGTCAGCATGGCGATTTTTTCGTTCCGGAGCCCGAGTCAGATGACCTGGGCCAGCCACAGCCATGGGGCTTTTATCCCTGCGCAGACGGACCTGGGTCTGCTTGTTCCGGTGTTTGTGGCTGGGTGACCAGGCATTTCCTCAGCCTGGAGCAGGAGCCGGAGAGCCTGACCCGATGGGGAGGGGAGCTCTGCGCTGGGAGATAGGGCAGGAAGGGGTCAGTCAATAGAAGGGAGTTCTTCTCGGCATGATCTTGATGTTGTCCTGGGGGACTCACCGCCACAGGATGTTAAGGAGGTGGGAGTCCCATGGGGCTGCAGTGACACTGGCTGCCGGGATGCTCTGTGGGACAGGAGGTTTCCAGCATTTCGTGCCTTGTTCTGGTGGGAAAGGGGCCAGAACACGGGAATCCAGCTGCTGCCAAGAGCCTGGATGGGGGCAGCAGGACGGGGCCCCACTGGGGAAGGGACTGTGGGTGACCCCCAGGAATCCCCGTCCCAGGGAGGTCTGAACAGGCCCTGCCCTGTGTGACCCGGCCCTTGTCCCCACAGCTCAGCCCCACGAGGCCTTCATGGAGCTTGGGAAGAAGCTAGCCTTGGTCCGGCAGGGGGAGGTGAGTGTGGGCATTTCCTGGTCTAAGCTCAGCCCCCGCCCCCGGGAAGGGCTCTGTGGGGTGGGCATCCCCGGGGCCCAGCGGGGGGAGGGCGTGGGTGTGCCAGGCCGTGACATGCTCTGATCTGACCCACAGGGCGAGAAGTACGTGGTGCTGAAGCGACGCTCCCAGGAAGCAGCGCCTGGCCCGCCGGCCGGCATGGCCCTGTGGGAGGGCCCGCGGGCAGGGCCAGAGGAAGAGGCTGCATTGCCCCACATCCTGGTCACTGACTTCAGTGCTTCGGTGAGACTCGGGGAACCTTCGCCCGCTCCCTTGGCTCCCTGGCCCCTCCCCACCACAGCAGCCCCCCACATCCCCTGCCCTGGGAGCTTGGGGAGGGCTCTGGGCCCCGGGGGGAAGGGAAGGGGGAGAGCTCTGGGCCCCAGAGGGAGGAGAAGGGGGAGAGCTCTGGGCTGGGGCCCCAGCATGGAGCCCCAGGGGCTCTGTTTCACTACAGCCCCCTCATCCCCAGGCCCCTGTGCTCCCAGCTAGTGGTGGGGACAGACCCACAGGCAGCTCATCCTGAATTGGGGGTATGGTATGTCTCCTGGGGGGCAGAGCACTGCAGCCTGGGGCAGCCTCGAGGGGGTCCCTGCTACAGCCCCCGACCCACAGCCGGAGTCCGAGCCCCCAAGAGCGGCAGAGGAGGATGCAGAGAGCGTCTCCAAGGTGAGGGGTGCCCGGCAAAGTAGCCAGTGGCGGCGGGAGGAGCCGGGTGTGGGCCCCCCTGGGATGCCCTGGGTAGAAGGTATCTGACCCGGGGGGGGCGGGGTGTGCTGTGGGAGACACCCCCGGTGAATGGGCAGAGAATGGCGTGTGTTGGTGGGGGACCGTGGTCTTGGGGGCGTGGGGGAGCGGGTTAGAGCCCCAGGTGTTTGGGGGCGCTGTAGACAGTGATCCCGAGCAGGAGTCTGGGGTCACTGGCAGCGGCCAACGCCCGATTTGCCCTGCTGGCGGGATACGTGCGGGAAAGGGGAACCCGACCCTAGTGTCCCCAAGGACACGTGCTGGGTGCTCCACCAGGAGGCAGCGCTGAGGCCTCCAGGCGCTGCAGACGGGGAGTGGCTGGGAGCTCCTGGGCTCATGGGGGTGCTCTGGGCTGTGCTGTTGAGGGACTGAATGGGGGGGCTGGGGAATTGCAGGGGCTGGGCCAGGCCCTGGCAGGGATTCTGTGTCCCCTGCAGGCCCCAGCACCCGTGGGGCAGCCGGGACCCAGTACCCCGGACATGGCGGTATTCCTGGCCCCGCTCCAGGGAGCAGACAGATCCCAGGGGCCTGATCCCGGCGGCTCTTGGGTCACTGCCACACGGAACCCGGGTAGGTCCTGGGCTGCGGGGCGCCTGGCACGCGGCCGCAGGGCTGGCAGGCAGGACAGGGAGGTTCCCCAGAAGTGGGCAGTTCTCCAGCCCCTGGAAGGTGGGGGAGGAGGTGGGGCTGGGGACTGCCCCCAGCTGTGGTGTCCCTTGGTGCCGTCAGAATGGGCAGTGGGCACTGGCTGCAGCTGCGTCACTCCCCCGGCCCTCCTGGCAGCCCCGTGCACCTCCCCCTCCCTCTGCTCTCCCGGCAGCCGGAGTCGGAGCAGGACGCCTCCGAAGATGGAGGGAGCAGCCTGGGCTCCAGCTCTGTGGCGGTGAGTAATAGGCAGGACGGGCTGTCGGATGCCCAGGATCGGTGCTACGCCCCCAGCCGTGGAACAGTCTCTAGGACAGTCCCCGTCAGTGCCAGGCCCCCCAGCCCCCGGGGTCTCCCTCTTCCTGCCCCGGGCAGGACGTGCAGCCTCCCCACCTCCTTAGACAGGACCTCCAGGCTCCTGCCCTCCTGCTTGGCTCCATGAGCTCCGCTCAGCCAGTCCCACTGAGCCAGCCCCTGGGAGAGCCTCGTGCGCCCTGCCGGGGTGACCGCACCTCGCCCCGCCTTTCAGTGACACTCGCACGGCGCTGGCACAACAGGCGGGTTTGTTGTCCCCTGGACACGGCACAGGGAGGCCGTAGGGTGGCCCAGAGAGAGGGAGGCTGAAGCACAGACTGTTCTGGTGAGCCCCAAGCCCAGGCACGCTGCAGAGACCTCCGTGCTCAGGCTCTGGGTCTCCGTCAGAGCTGCTGGGTCACTTCCCAGGTGAGAGCCCCGACTCCTTCCGGCAGCCAACGCTGAGCCCCTCCTCGCTTCATCCCTGTCCCGTGTTCTCGAGCTGGGGTCTGCCCAGCCTCCCTGCTGAGAGGTGGGGACCCGTCTCCCTCTGGG
This sequence comes from Trachemys scripta elegans, assembly GCF_013100865.1. NCBI lineage: Eukaryota > Metazoa > Chordata > Testudines > Emydidae > Trachemys > Trachemys scripta. The sequence continues at coordinate 817,724 of NC_048309.1, forward strand.
CCGAGGGCCACTGTGAGCTTCCCCCACTTTCCCCCCCCGGCCCCGGTGCTGCTGAGAGGTGGGGACCCGTCTCCCTCTGGGCCGAGGGCCACTGTGAGCTCCCCCGCATCCCCCGGCCCCGATGCTGCTGAGAGGTGGGAACTAGGGCGTCGATTAATCGCAGTTAACCCATGCAATTAACTCAAAAAATTAATTGCAATTATTCGCACTGTTAATCGAATACCAATTGAAATGTATTAAATATTTTGGATGTTTTCTACATTTTCAAATATATCGATTTCAATTACAACACAGAATACAAAGTGGACAGTGCTCACTTTATATTATTTTTATTACGAATATTTGCACTGTAAAATGATAAAAGAAATAGTATTTTTCAGTTCACCTCATACAAGTACTGTAGTGCAATCTCTTTATCGTGAAAGTGCAACTTGCAAATGTAGATTTTTTGTTACATAACTGCACTCAAAAACAAAACAATGTAAAACTTTAGAGCCTACAAGTCCACTCAGTCCTACTTCTCGTTTAGCCAATCGCTAAGAGAAACAAGTTTGTTTACATTTACAGGTGATAAAGCTGCCCACTTCTTATTTACAATGTCACCTGAAAGTGAGAACAGGCATTCACATGGCACTTTTGTAGCCGGCGTTGCAAGGTGTTTACGTGTCAGAGATGCTAAACATTCGTAGGCCCCTTCATGCTTCGGCCACCATTCCAGAGGACATGCTTCCATGCTGATGATGCTCATTACAAAAAATAATGCATTAATTAAATTAGCGACTGAACTCCTAGGGGGAGAATTGTAGGTCCCCTGCTCTGTTTTACCCACATTCTGCCATATATTTCATGTTATAGCAGTCTCGGATGATGACCCAGCACATGTTGCTCGTTTTAAGAACACTGTCACAGCAGATTTAACAAAACGCAAAGGTACCAATGTGAGATTTCTAAAGATAGTTACAGATTTAAGAATCGGAAGTGCCTTCCAAAATCTGAGAGACGATGTGTGGAGCTACTTTCAAAAGTCTTAAAAGACCAACACTCCGATGCAGAAACTACAGAACTCAAACCACCAAAAAGAAAATCAGCCTTCTCCTGGTGGCATCTGACTCAGATGATGAAAATGAACATGTGTTGGTCCGCACTGCTCTGGATTGTTATCAAGCAGAACCCGTCATCAGCATGAACGCATGTCCTCTGGAATGGTGGCTGAAGCATGAAGGGACATATGAATCTTTAGTACATCTGGCACATAAATACCTTGCAACGCTGGTTACAACAGTGCCATGCAAACGCCCGTTCTCACTTCCAGGTGACATTGTAAATAAGAAGAGGGCAACATTATCACCTGTAAATGTAAACAAACTTGTTTGTCTTAGCGATTGGCTGAACGAGAAGTAGGACTGAGTGGACTTGTAGGCTCTAAAGTTTTACGGTGTTTTATTTTTTAATGCAGTTATTTTTTGTACATAATTCTACATTTGTAAGTTCAACTTTCACGATAAAGAGATTGCTCTACAGTACTTGTATTAAGTGAATTGTAAAATACTATTTCTTTTGTTTTTTACAGTGCAAATATTTGAAATAAAAATAATAATATAAAGTGAGCACTGTACCCTTTGTATTCTGTGTTGTAATTGAAATCAATATATTTGGAAATATAGAAAACATCCAAAAATATTTCAATAAATGGTATTCGATTATTCTTTAACAGCGCGATTAATCGCAATTAACTTTTTTAGTTGCTTGACAATCCTCGTGGGAACCCATCTCTCTCTGGGCCGAGAGCCATTGTGCAGCCCCCTACGGCCCTGACGGGCCCCGGTGCTGCTATCTGTCACTCTCTGTGTCTCCCCCCCCAGCTGGACCCTGTGGAGAAGGAGTGGCTGCAAGGGGCGGCCAGCGGGCACCTGCTCACCCTGAGTCACCTGCTCAAACAGGAGCCGTCCCTGGCCACCAGGAAGGCAAGTCTGGCCCTCATGCCTGGTCTGATCTGCTCAGCTGGGCTGGGGAAAGTGGGAGGGGCTCTGGGCCAGACCCGCTGCTCTTGGGCAGTGTGGGGGGCTGCCCCAGCCTTAGCCCGAGCTCACCCATTTTCTCTCTCTCTCTCTCTCTCTCTCTGCTCCCGTGGGACGTGCTGCAGGACTTCACCTCGGTGAGTACAGGGCCATGCCAGGCCCATGCTCCCTCCAGCCCTGACCGGGCGGCTCAGGCTGCAGCTTGGGGTGAGTCGCGCTGCCTTGCGAATCCCAGAGGGGCCTGGGGCAAAGTCAAGCTCTTGGGACCCCAAACTCCTGAGAAATCCCAGCCCCTCCTGCAGCTAATGAACCCACTGCCCCACACCTGCCTGTCCCCTCCCCGCCCTCTTGCCCACCCCCCCATCTACAGGCTCTGATTTCCTGCTCTCTCTCTCTTCCCCGTTGCTGACCTGCTGGGCTCTGGTTCCGGTGCGGCTCAGGGGGTAAGTCGGGGCGGGTGGAGCTGGCTGCTCCCACAGAGGCTCGGGGCGGGGGGTGTTGGGGTTGCTGCAGGTTGGTTGAGCCCTGGTCCCTGGTGGGAGCCCCGATGCCCAGCAGGGAGCCCAGAGGGTCTGGATGGGAGCTCAGCCCAGCCCTGGGGGCAGTAACAGAGCAGTCCAGCCAGCAGCCCGGTCTGTAGGGAGAAGGGAGCCCGAGGCCCGAAGAACAGCTCCCTCCAGGGGTTTCCAAATCCAGATTGTGACGAACTGGGACTGTTCTTACTGTGGTCTGTGAATGCTGACAGGGGAGTGTGGCTAGGATAGTCTGCATTGGGGGATGGGAGTCTGCCCGAAGGCGAATACCTGAGCGTGTAACATGAGAGCCCAGGAAGGGGTTGGAGGCCAGGTGACACCTTGGCCCGGGAAACTGAACAAAGGCTGTGGGAGGGGTCGCTGAAGGCAGAGTCTTGGAAGCTGGGTGGTGAGATGGCTGGGGGGCAGAGATTGCTCTGACCTCCCAAGGGGGGCTGGGATGCCCTGGGACCCCAAGATGGACCTAACTGAGGAGGGCCCTGTTGTCTGTGCCTGCAAGACCTGTCTTGGACTGTATTCCTGTCATCCAAATAAACCTTCTGCTTTACTGGCTGGCTGAGAGTCATGGTGAATCGCAGGAAGCCGGGGGTGCAGGGCCCTGAGTCCCCCAATACTCCGTGACACAGATGTTTGGTGGCTGAGTTTCCTGCCCCAAATGGAAGGTTTTAGCTGCCCTCCCCCTCGCTGGACCAACACCGCGCTGGCTCCGGGGGCCCCATGCAATGCTTCTAACATGTCTCCTTCTCTGCTCCGTCCCTGTCGCCCATCCCTGCTGGCGCCGCCTCCTGCCTCCGCTGCCCGTCCCTGCTGTCACCGGCACTCATCTCCGCTGCCCGTCCCTGTCGCCCGTCCCTGCTGGCGCCGGCGCCCGTCTCCGCTGCCCGTCCCCGCTGCCCGTCCCTGCTGGCGCCGTCTCCTGCCTCCGCTGCCCGTCCCTGCTGGCACCGGCGCCCATCTCCGCTGCCCGTCCCTGCTGGCGCCGTCTCCCGTCTCCGCTGCCCGTCCCTGTCGTCCGTCCCTGCTGGCACCGGCACTCATCTCCGCTGCCCATCCCTGCTGGCGCCGGCGCCCGTCTCGGCCGGGAGCAGTTTGTAAGTATGACCCTTCTGGGACCCCAGGATCAGCCTCGCCCCCTCCCTGCTGCATTCCAGGGCCGGGCTCCCAGGCTCCTCGTCAGCGAGCTGAGCGCTGGCAGATGGGGCGCAGGGCAGGGGCCCCAGCGGGGCTCTAGGGCAGAGTGGGCAGATAGACTCAGCTCAGGGCTGGGAGTCAGGACTCCTGGGTTCTGTTTCTGAACATAGTGACCCCCCCACCCCGGGACAGCGCCCCCTTCAGCCCCACGGGAGGGTGCCATGGAGCCGGCCAGGGGAGAGGTGCCGGTGTCTGTGTTCTGCCCACGTTCCCCACTGGAGATGCGATGCAGGTAGATTTTTTGCCCAGGATGAGTGGAGCTGGGGGGTGGGGCAGAGGTGGTTCGGCCTGAGCCCAGGATGGTGGGGATCAGGGTGAGTGAAGGTGGGCTGGGGGGGGGCAGCAGGGGGTCTGAGCCCAGCATGGGGGGGGAAGGGCTCTCTCAGGGGATGGGCGAGGCTGGGGGGCAGCAGGGGGTCTGAGCCCAGCCCTGCCTCTCCCCACAGACAGCGCTGCACTGGGCGGCCAAGCACGGCAAGGAGGACTTGGTCTCGCTGCTAGTGGCTGCAGGAGCCGATGTGAACACGCGCTCGGTGAGTTCCCGGCGGGCGAGGGGAGGCGGGCGGGCGGGGGGCTCGGGGCCCTGTCCAGCCCCAGGCAGCAGGTCCCAGCAGGGGCTCTGCCAGCCCCAGGCCCATGGCCTCCCACCTCCCTGAGTGGGGCCTGGAGGGTGGGGTCCCTGGCCTGGGGAGCTGAGTGCCAAGTGGGGCAGAGCCCCGAGGGGGCTGTGAGCAGTGGGGGGCAGTGATCCATATGTGCCTGGCTCTAACGGGTTCTCCTCTCCCCCTCCCCACGCTGCTCCCCATGCTCGGACCCAGCACGTGAGTACCTGCTGTCTTCCTGCCCAGCTGCTGTGCGGGCAGGAGGAGCCGGGGGCATGGGGGCTGCCGGGGGCTTGCCAGGACACCAGGCGAGGGGGCTGTGCTGGGCGAGGGCCTGAGCTACGGTGGGATGGGGCATGTCGGAGGAGGGGTGGCGGCCAGAGCCCCATTGGAGCCTGCACTGCGCTGGCAGCGGGGCACTGCATTGGCAGCGTGGCACTGCATGTGCAGGGCATGAAGGGTTAACTGGAAGTGGGTCCTGGAGCTCTGCACTAACCCTGTGCTCTCTCCCCCCCTCCCCCCCCGAGCAGGGCGTGAGTATGCAGGTGCCCGGGGACGGACAGATGGACGGACCTCGCAACAGGCTCCTCAGGACAGATTAGGCAGTGGGCACTGGTGCCCGGGGGCGGGTGATTGTTGCTGGAGCAGGACTGGATGCTGGGGGGTCTCACTGGGAAGGGTGGGGGCGGGGAGATCATTGGGGGCAGTGCTGTGGAAGGGGGCATTTTTCAGGGCCGGGGGGCCGCTCTGAGGGGGTGATGCCCACGTCCCCCGGGTGGGGAGATTGCTGGGGGTGGGGGGGAGTCTCCTGGGCAGCTCCATTTCCTTCCTCCAGGGCTTGGCCGGGGGTCTGATGCCACCGGTCCCTCGTGTCCTGATGCCTCCATGTCCCCGCAGGGCTACACCCCACTACACATTGCTGCTCTGCATGGACACCGCCAGGTCATGGACCTGCTCGTCCGCAGCTACGGTGAGCAGCCCCTGCCCCAGGGACCTGCCCCCCAGCCTGGACCCTTCTCGTGGGAAGGGGCGTGGGCGGGGCTGAAGCCAAGGGTCCCCCTGCTGGGTGACCCGTGTTGGGGAGGGGGTCACGGCCCAGGACTTGGAGCCCTCTTGGTGCATTCTCCATCCTGGGGCCAGGCCGCCGGGGGGGGGCAGTGCCCGGCGAGGGGGGCTGAACTGCGTGTCCCAGCAGGTGCCAAGCAGAACGTGCGGGATCACAGTGGGCACCTGGCCAGACACTACCTGGGAGCAGAGAAGCCGCTGGACAGAGCCGCCACGCTGCCCCGTGAGAAATGCCCCTTGTCTGTCTGTCTGTCTGTCCCCCCTTCCTGCAGGTCCATGGAGGGGGGCCGCAAGCAGTGTGTGCATGGGGGGAGGGGCACACAAGCGAGGGCGGGGCTTAGCCTGGCTGCCTGGGGGGGGGGGGTCTGTGCAAAGGGCTGGGCACCCCCTGCTCGGTGCCACCATGTGCACCCGTTGAGCTCAGCTGTGCCCCAGGGCAGGGGACAGGACAGGGGCTGTCAGGGTGTGTGTGCGGAGGGGGCTGGGGGTTGTAGCCCTGCTGGGAGGGGGCCGTATCTCCTGCCCTGACCCTGCCCTGCCCTCTCTCCCCCAGAGCTGCCAGCAGTGCGCGGCAGGAACAGGGCGCTGGCCTGTCTGCTCTTGCCCAAGGGCAGCGGCCAGGCCCGGAAGCGCTGGGGCTCTGCCGAGGACCTGACGGAGGAGGAGGAGCGGGGGCAGGCGCAGCACCTCGCCGTGCCAGCCTCGTACCGCGCCGTGCGCAAGTTCTCCCGGTAGTGGGGCCGGCTCCCGGCCCCTGCCAGCCCGGCCCTAGTGCCACCCGCTGCCGGGGGCTCAGGCTGCCCCTCAGTCCTGACCCACAGCCCCTGCTGTCCCGCCCTGGTGATTCCCATCTCCACCGACACGGCGCTCGCTCGGTTACTGCCGGCTCTGCCAGCGCCAGGCGCCCCGCCCGGCCCGGGAGCACCACGCCCCTGCAGCTCTGCCGTTTTCTAATGGATCCTGACGCTGAAATAAATCACTTCGTGCAGCTGTGGGTCCACGTCTGTGTCAGCCCCGGCCCGGGGGCAGAGTCCGGAAGGGCCCTCGGGGTCACGGGCCCCTCCCGCCGGGGACTGAGTGAACGGCGGGGCTGAGGGCAGCGGGATTCCTGCGACCAGAGCCCTCGGGGGCAGGGCGGGTGGCTCCAGGGTGCGATGCTGACGTGCACACGCCCATACCCCCCACCTCGCCCTGCTGCTGGGGTCTCCCCTGGCACCGCCGAGCAGCTGCTGCTGTTTGGAATCTGTTTCCCAGGCCCCCCTGCCCCTGCCCTCCCCTCCAGGGCTCGTCTGCCCCCTCCCTGCAGCCCAGCTGGGGCTAAGCCCAGCTCAGCTGCACCCCCCTGCCTGGGGAGGTTCTGCCCAGGGCTCAGTGATGGGTCCTTTCACCTGGGCACCTCTCACCGCCCGCAGCTGGGCTCAGCACAGCCAAGTAGCCCAGGGCGCTGCCCTGAGGATCCCCAGAGCTATGGCTGCACCTGGGGTGGGGGGCCAGGCAGCAAGGTGGGTTCTCTTCCCCTGCCCCCACAGCAGCCCTGGCTCCATCCCCCGCCCCCACACTGGGCAGGGCCCAGGCAACTGCCGGGCCTCCCTTCCTGGGGGGGGGCCTGCTGGGCGGTAGGCCGCAGGCGGCCTGACTCCTTTCACCGCGGGCCCCCCCTGGAGCACCAGTGCCAATACCAACGGCTCCTCCAGCCTCGCCCCAGCCCTGGGCTGAGGCCTGTGCCACCCCAGCGCTGCCTCCCCAGGCCCACCACTGCTGCCCTCTGGTCACCCCCGTGGGCCATGAGGCCAAGCCCATCCCCCCTCCAGTCCAATGGGGGCTGGGCTAGGGACGGTTATGCCCCATGTCTTGGTGCAGCAGAACCCCACCGTGCCAGCCGGGCACTATCGCCATACGCACGGGGCTCCTCCGGCCTGGTGCCACGTGTCACCCCCGGGATGGCCGGCACGGGAGCGCGGTCGTGGCATGACCATGGCATGTTGGACTTGCAGGGAACCAGCCGTGCTGGGGGATTTACCACCCAGACAATCTGTGCGGGCGCTTTAACAGGAGCTGGCACCAGACTGCTAGTCCTTGCTAAGCAGCTGTCAATCACCCTGCTGGCCCCACACGGACCCTCCCCGCCCCCAGCCCCCTATAAAGCTCCGTGCTCTGGGCTCCTTCCCACTGGTCCCAGCAGCATGGCGGCAGCACAGCTGGTGTGGGGGGAGGCTCAGGCTGGCAACAAGCCGGGGGGCCCCAGAGGGGCGTGGGGGGCCCCAGGGCTGCCGCCTCCCCCTCACCACGCTGTCCTGCAGCTGCCCTGCGCCTACCCGGCACCACAGGACACCAACCTGCTGCCACCGCACCTGAGTCTCCTGGCACAGCCAGTAAGTGACGGGCCGCCAGGCCTGGGGTGTTGGGGAGGGGCAGGAGGCTGTTGCCGCCCCTCAGGGGGTGCCCTGCACGTGGCCCCCACCCCAGTGGGAAAAGCGGGGGGGCGGGCAGTTCGCTGCACCCATTGTGGCTGGGAGGAGGGCAGGGGGCCGAGCACCCACTGGCAAAGCGTCTGCCACCCTGAGCTCAAACGGGAGAGGAGGCTAATGGGTGGCTCAGGGGCAGGGAACCAGGATTCCTGGGGGTCTAGCCCTGGCACTGGGTGGGACATTGCAGGCGAGTGGTTACAGCCGGGCATCATTGCTCACTCTGCTACTCACGCCTTGGTCCCCTGCAGCCAACTGTACACGCTGCCCCAGAGACTGGGACTTGCCTGCCTCCCTTCCCTGTGGGGTAGCAGCTCTCCCTGTTGTGGGGTGGGTAGCTGGCTGTATGGGCCCGCTGAGCGCCCCCCCCCAACCAAACAATAGTTCCCAGGAGCTGTGGTCCTGCCCTCCCCATTGGCTCCGGTGGAGGCCACAGCGCTATCCTCGGGAGCAGGGGTGGGTGCTGGGAGCCCCCTCCAGCAAACCCCAGGGGGCTGCCTGTGGCTTTCAGTACTCTGGAGTGGGGGGCAGAGCTGGGCCTGCCCCACAGACGGTCTGTCCCCAGGATCAGCTCTCATCTGGCAGGGCTGGGATGGTCCCATGTCGTTCCCCCCCCTCCCCACCGCTGGAGCAGGCCCAGCAGAGCAGTGGGCTAGCCTGGGGGTGTATCCATAGAGCCCAGCCTGCCCCCCGGACAGAGCCTAGAGGGCAGGGGGGGCCGCTGAGGGGCACTTCCCAGTGTGCTCAGCACAAGAGCGGAGAGGAACTGGGAGCCCCGGCAGGATATGGGGGAAGGACACTAGATTTCCCGGAGCAAAAGCCCCGCTCTCCCCTCAGGGAGCAGATACCAACAAATGTGCCAGTCCCGTGTGACTGAACCCTGGGGCAGGGCTGGGAGCTCATGGCTTGGGCAATCCACCAGCAAGCCCCTTCCCTGCCCACGCCTCGGCAGGGCCCTGCAGCCACCTCTGCACCGAGGGCTTCACCGCCCTGTCCTGTGCCTTCCAGGTGACGGCTGCTTACAACCTCCAGCCCCTGCTCCTGCCCGGCCCCGTGCTGTGTGCCCCCTGCTTCGGCCAGGGCCTGCCCGCGGAGCTGTCCCGAGCCAGGGCGGCCACCTCCCGGGAGAGCACCAGCGCCCTGAAGGCCTGGCTGGGCCAGCACTTGAGGAACCCCTACCCCAGCAAGGGCGAGAAGGTCATGCTGGCCATCATCAGCAAGATGAGCCTCCCCCAGGTCTCCACGTGGTTCGCCAACGCCCGCCGGCGCCTCAGGAAGGAGAAGCGTCTGCGTCGGGCCCCCCGCAGCAAGTGGGACAGAGATGCCAGCGAGGGCGAGGCGGAGTGCGAGCAACAGCAGGGCGAGGGGCCGGGTGGCAGCCCCAAGGGGGTCAGCCCTGGCCCCTGTCTGGAGTCAGAGCACCAGCGGCCAAGCCCCAAGCCCAACGCTGCTGGGCTGACACCGGAGACGCAGCCCCAGCAGCCCAAGCGCTGGTGTCTGGCTGAGACCGCGACATGCACCCGGCAGGAGCAGAGCTCCTGCCTGCGGCTGGAGGTGGCACCCCCCGGCTGGGGCCTTGGGGCGCCAGGGGGAGCCACGTACGTCCTACCCCCACAGCTCAGCCTGGCCCTTCCCTGGCGCACCGAGAGCCACCGGACGCCCCCACTGTGACGGCAGGGCCCAGGCAGCAACCGGCCTGGGACTCACAGCGGGGAGCGGGGGGCTCTGCCCACGGGGACCCAGGCTGTGCAGAGGCCCTCCCAGGTGTTCAGCGGTGCAAGAGGCGGGGGGGGCTGTAGATTTGGGGGAGGCTCTAGGGTAAAGAGTGAGTCTGTGGGGCAACAAGGGCCTGGGGGCTGGTTCCTTGCGTGGCTCCCAGAAGCCAATAAAATATGTCGGGGGAGGGGGAGCCAGGAGGGGGCTGGAGGTTGGGGAGGGGGAGGCCAGGGGGCTAGAGCCTGCGGCTCGGGACGGTGGGGGAGGCCAGGCGGAGTGGGTTTGAATGGGGCCCAGACCCCAGCCCAGGCAAGGTCGCTCCCATTGGGCTGTTGCCAGGGTTGTCACCAGCCCCACAGGATGGCAAGCGACAGGGCCAAGAGGGGCAGTGGGGCCAGCCCCACGTGCTCAGGCCAGAAGTCTGCACTTCAGTCACACTGTCCCTAACCTGGTGTCCCCCCAGCGCTCCCCTCGGGGGGCTCAGCGCCTAGCTGGGGGCCTGGGGCGGTGCCCACACAGCCGGGGCACTTGGGCTTTGCCGTGGTCTGTCTAATAAAGCTGAATAAGCAACTCGACATCACCAGCCTCTTCCTGCGAGTGTGGTACCAGCCAACAGGCTCCATCAGCCCCCCACCCCGACCTAGGGACCCTACTGCCAAGAGCTGGGGGCGGGACCCCCATCTGTGGCGTCAGGAGGGCTGCAGCCCCTAGTGGCTTGGCCTCCACTCCACTCACAGCTCAGCTGGGGGCCTGGAGCCCCCCGAGGGGCTGCGACAGTTTGTAGCGTGGCGTGCTGCCACCACTGAACAAAATTGTAAACCCTGGGTGTGATGGCCCCACGTCCAGCCAGGGGGGTGCAGCACCCCCAGTTCCCGCACCGCTGCCCCCCCCCCACCGGCCTGTGGGGCTCAAACATCCATGGGGCAGGAAAAGCCTATGGAACAGCCAGTCACAAGAGGCCTCCCAGCACCCAGGTGTCTTGGGCAATGGCTCCCCCCTAGTGGCCTTGGGGGTTACTCCATGGGGCGGGCTGGGGGCCGGCGTTGAGAGCTAGCAGGGGGTCGTTGCAGTTTCTCTGGCAGTGGAGAGCGCTGCCCCAGGGAGCTGACCTAGCTGGGCTGATGGGAGCTGAGCGGGGACCCCACAGGCCAGAGGCAGCGCCGGGGCCGCTCCATTCCACGCTGCCACTGCCTGAGTTTTGGTCAGGTCTCCCCATGAGCTCCTGCCCCCAAAGTCAGGGGCTCCCCCTCCCAGAAACAGCTGCCTGCCACAGGCAGCAATAGAGCTGTTCCACCACGCTCCCCTCTGCAGGCCCAGCCAGCCCCACTCCCCACAGACACCCCATGGGCAACCCCCAGCCAGCGGAGCGTCCTGGGGGCACTGAGAGCCAGGCAGCAGATGGGGTGAGGGACCTGGAGAGGCTGGGCTGGGGCAGGCTTCAGGCTTGTGTGGCTTCAGTTCTCACTGGTGGCAAAGGGCATCTTAGCCGCAGGAGCAGCACGAGCTGGGGGGTGGAGCATGGAGACCCAGCGATGGAAACCCCGCTCCCTCCCCCTTGCTGATGGCTGAGGGTTCCTGGCACACGGGGCTGATCCTGGGCTGCAGGGTGGGAAGGACAGGCATCCTACCGTGGGCAAATGCTTTGCACAGCCCTCCCTGTGACAGCCAGCACGAGTGCAAACATGGCCATGAGCCGGGCTCTCTGGGGCCCAGTTCTCCGGGGCTGAGTTCTCCGGCACCCGGTTCTCCGGAGCTGAGCTCTCTGGGTCTGAGTTCTCCGGTGCCCGGCTCTCCGGAGCTGAGCTCCCTGGGTCTGAGTTCTCCAGCGCCCGGTTCTCCGGGGCCGGGCTCCACAGCTCCATGGCCGTGTGTGGCTCACCAGGGATATAAACCCTCCTGCTACTGCAGCGAACTGTCCATTACAGCCGTGGTGGGGTCTAGATTATAGCCCGGCTCTGGACCGTGGAGACCATGCAGCTGCTGGGGAGTGCCAAAGCCAGCAGGGCAGGACGCAGCCTCACCTCTGTAGAAGGGTCTGGCCGGCCAACAGCACCAGTAACATGCAGGGCAGACACAGCTAGCAACAAGCCTGTGGTTTGCACCGGAAGACGCTCCAAGACGTAAAGAGTGAAAATAATGATCACATGGGCTGGGAACTTCCTCCTCCATCCCCCCCACGCTCCAGCAGCCAGGTCAGCGAGCTCAGGGGCACAGCAGGAGAGAGCAGAAGAGGGTGAATCTGAGGGCGGGCGGGCAGGGCAGGCCCTGCCTCCCACAGACAGTCCCCAGCCCCCCAGATGAGGAATAGCACCGACACCAAGGGGAGCTGTAATGCTGGTTTTTAATGTCCCTAAGAACTAGGAAACAAAAATCAAAAATAGACTTTCCTTTGCTTTCTTTGATAAAAGTAATAAAACGGTTAGCGGTGTTAAATTAATCCTTAAAAAACAAAACCCAAGGAGGTTAAATAAAGCCCAGTGGGCTCTGGGTAAAAACCACAACGACTACAAAACAGCTGCAAAGACGTTTTTACACACAAAAAGAAATTCCTTTTCTCTGCTTTTCTTGTATATGGTAAACAGCTTCGGCAAACACGGAACTCGCACATGTGGAAAGGAAACATGGACGCTACGGAAACAAACCCTGCAGGGAGCCTGGTCGCCACGGACAGAACTATTTACACGGTGAACACGGAGCTGGGTTATGTGCCCGGCCAGCAGGAAGAGCCTCTGGCCCCTGCCGGCTTTTCTCTTGGAAACGACAGGCTTCAGCCAGCTGCCAGGGACCTTCTAGGCCACAGCTCTGTCTGTCAGTCAGTCCGTCCGTCCGTCCTTCATCCGTCCCAGCTCCAACTGCCGCTTCCTCAGAGCGTTAGTGTTTGAAGGGGCTGCAGACTCTTCCTATGACTGCGACGTTTGGCTTCTTTGCCCCTCGTTTAGGGCAGCAGCCGATCTTCTTCCCACGGAGCATAAGGCGAGGGAATCTCCCTCCACTCTGGTGAGGAAAGTGGCCTTGCAGGTTTACAGAGGAAAGCAAGCAGTGTGGAGCTGCCTGAAGAGAGTCCCCCAGGCCTGGCACTACACAGCCAGCAGTCTCTCCACCTGCCACATCAAACCTCCCCTCCTCTGGAGCACTGTTACCTTCGCCCCCTGCTGTCTGTCCCCACACACTGCTCTCTGCAGATTAATTGGCATTGGTCTCCCGGCTGGTGCTTTGCTCTCCGCCCGTCTCCCGATCTTTCTCTGCTGTCGAGGAAGAGGTGGAGGAGGAAGAGGAGGTGGAGGAGGAACCCGTGGAACTGAGGGTCCGTCCCGAGTGCTTATAGGCGGTGACGAGCTCCTGCAGCCGCTCTGGCGTGGGCTCCCACTTGGTGAAGCCTGCGTTGTTTTGTAGGAAGATGATAGCAGTGTTGTGCACGGCTTTGTAGTACATCTCCTCTCTGCAAGGGAAGACGACAGGTGCTCAGTTCTCGCTTCATGGGCCTGTCCAACCAGTCGCTCAGCTGCACCTGGATCCTCCCACACTAATGTCCTCCCCATCTCCCTTCCCTTGTGTCGTACTGAGGAACAGCCATTCTCTCTTAAAAGAAAGCCATACCGGTGAGTTAAAATTCAAAGAGGCAGCACACAGCCCCTCACTTGGGAGGTATCTGTCCTGACGTGCCAATACAGCTCTATAGCTAGGACCCCACTGCGAGCTCTGTGGTGCCCACATGGGGTCAAGAGGCTTCCAAAGGAGAACCTCAGAGAATCAGTGTGTGTTACTTCCCATGGACACTACAAGGGCTGCTCTGGCTAACTACATCCTGCAGTACCATTAGCTCCTGAGGAACAGGAAGATTGCAAGAAGCTCAACAAGTTAGAGAAGAGGGAACACTGTACAGATCTTGCAGCGCAGCTCCTACTCCAACATACACAGCTGGGAATTCCTACCATCCCAGCTACGAAAAATCATGTTGTCAGACATCCTGGGCCAACCAACTTGCTGCCCACCAAGCAAGCTGTTAGCCTGCCGTACAGACGCCAATGGTGAAAACTGGCCCAAGCTTCTGCTTCTTTTTAACTGCTACTGAATGGCAGAGGCCACAGGACCTTGACAAGCCCAGAAAGTTACTCTGCTCAGCCAGCCGCACCTCAGACTGTATGCTGGCGAGTGGCACATGGCGCTTCTCCACAGTACGATCTGACATACACAGGTCAGAGACATGTCCCTGAGGGAGAGGCTGACGTCCATTTTTAATAGTAGAGAAATATACACAAATACGGTGAGCCTTGATACTGTCTGTTGAGCCCAATCTGAGATGTGCTCGAGGTTCATTTTGGATACATCACTTTGCTTTTTTCTTAGCCTGTTCCATACCCCTAACCAATGTCACCTCGGAGAAGGGGATTCCTGCCAAGGGCCTCTCTAAAATGCAGTACATCTCAAGAGCATCCCAACCCAGACTTGCGAGAAAGACCTACTTTTTGCAGATATGCTGAGACCCGCTGCGGTATTCGTGATCAAAGGCTGGCAGGATGAGCTGGTGCCGCTTGAACTTGCTCTGCTCCATGCGGGTCAGGGCTGGTGTCGGAGGGTCCCTCCACTCAGGGATGAAGACAATGAAGGAGAGGGGCTCATTGGAGCTCTCCAGCAGTTTCTAATCCACAAGGAAAAGGAAAGAAGATTCTTATTTTTGATCAAGTAACGACAAGCACGACAGGCTCTGTGAGAAGGAAACGCACCCTTCTCTGAGACCAGCATAAGAGCTGCCCCAGTCCTCAGTGACCTGCTGATCTGTAACCCTGCCATGGGGATGCGGGATAGCAGCAGAGGGGAGAGAGAGGACTGTCCCAGTCCAAGCACAGTGACAGGGATAAGTGAACGTACCTCAAAGTGAGAGACCATGGCATCCATCAGTTCCTCACAGAATGGAGGATTTGCCTCAAAAGAGCCACTTATGGGGATGAAATCCAGGAATGGGCTGAAGGGAACAAGGGAAAAGATCCCAGTTAGGGAGGACCAACTGTTAATTCAAACATCTTAGAAACCATCAGCATCTGTGAAAGGGCAGCCACATGCAACCTGACTTCCTAGCAGGGCAGGGCCTGCCACATTTACTTCCCCTGTGGCACAAACGGTCACCAAGGAGAGACACTTCACCTGGGAACCTGTAGGCCAACATTCCTTGGCTCCATGTTCACTATTTTCAATCTCTTGTTTGAGGCTCCCTCTTCCTTCAGAACGAGAGGGGCATATATCCACAGACCTAATGAACAAGCCAAACCCAGGGCCTGCAACACAGTCCTGTTCATTTCATAGCCAATCCATGCCCATATACCCTCACAACCAGGCCTGGAGTAAATCACAGAAATGTAGGCCTGGAAGGGACCCCAAAAAGTCATCAAATCCAGCCCCCTGTACTGAGGCAGGACCAAGTAAACCTAGACCATCCCTGACAGGTGTTTGTCAAACCTGTTCTTAAAAACCTCCAGTTATGTGGATTCGACAACCTCCCTTGGAAGCCAATTCCAGAGTTTAACTACACTTCGAATTAGAGCGTTTTTCCAAGTATCTAACCTAACTCTCCATGGCTGCAGATACTTCCTGTCCATGCTCCAGTGGACATGGGGAACAATTGGTCAGCATCGTCTATAACATTATTCACATCTGTAAAGGGCTGTTCTAAAAAGTCCCCCCTCAGTTGTTTGTTCTCAAGACTAAACAGGCCCAGTTTTTTTTTTAACCGTTCATCATACAACAGGATTTCTAAAACCTTTTATCATTTTTGTTGCTTGCCTCTGGACTCTCTTAAATTTGCCCACATCTTTCCTAAAGTGCGGTGCCCAGAACTGGGGACAGGACTCCAGTTGAGCCCTCACCAGTGTTGAGCAGAGCGGGACAATTACCTCCTATGTCTTACATACGACACACCTGTTAATACGCCCCAGAAGGATATTAGCCTTTTTCACAACTGCATCACATTCCTGATTCTCATTCAATCTGTGATCCACTAGAACCTCCAGAACCTTTTCAGCAGTACTACCAGCTAGCCAGTTATTCCCCAGTTTGCAGCCGTGCATTTGATTTTTCCTTCCTAAAAGAAGTACTTTGCACTTGTTTTTACTGAATTTCATGTTGCTGAATTCAGATCAATTCTCCAATTTATCAAGCTAATTTTGAATTCTAATCCTGGCCATCCAAAGTGCTTGCCACCCCTCCCATCTTAGAGTCATCCCCAAATTTTATAAGCACATCTCCATTCCATTATCCAAGTCATTAATGAAAATATTGACTAGTACCAGACCCAGGATTGAATCCTGTGGGAACTCACTAGATACATCCTCCCAGTTTGACAGCGAACCATTGATAACTGCTCTGAGTACAGTCCTTCAACCAGCTGTGCACCCACCTTATAGTAATTCCATCTCTAGACCACATTTCCCTGGTTTGCTTATAAGAATGTCATGTGGGGCCGTGCCAAAAGCCTTACTAAAAATCAACATATATCACGACCCACAACCAGTAGGCCAGTAATCCTGCCAAAGAAGGAAATTAGGTTGGTTTGACATGATTTGTTCTTGACAAATCTATCCTAGCTATTCCTATATATTTGCTATTATCTTCTAATAGCCTAATTTTGACACTATTAATCAAATTGAAAGCAATCCACTGTTTCCCAGGTCCTCTTTGTTCTCCTTTTTAAAGATAGGTTCAATGTTTGCCCTTTTCTAGTCCTGTGATACCTCACTTGTCCTCCATGAGTTCTCAAAGATAACTGCTAAAAGTTCTGAGATTGCTTCAGATTCTTTAGCCTTTTCTTTCCATATTTTGGCTTGTGTCCTTTCCCTCTTGCTGTCCATATTAACTATTTGAATATCTGGTCACCACTAATCTTTTTAAGTGACGACTGAAGCAAAATAGCAATGAACAACTCAGCCTTTTTGATGTCATCAGTTATTAGTTGTCATCAATGAGAATTTAAGTTCAGGATAGAGTTCCCACCCCAGCCAAAAATGCACGCACATAGGTATACATATGGCAAGGGCAACAGAATGCAAGACTCACCCCCTGGATCCAAAATACCCATCTGTGTCCAGGAAGGCCGAACAGTACTGTTTAAAATAGCAGTTCAGGGGCGAGGCAAAGCATTCAAAACTCACTCCAAAGAGCTTGTGGAGGGCTTCAAAGACATGCACCGGGAGTGCCCCCTGCAGGCCAGTTCCTTCATACAGACCAACACCAAACATCATCTGAGGAGAGCAAACCCTCTGTGAGTGATTCCCATAAGATCTGAGCGCCACCACTGCTTCCCTCTCACTGCACTCTGACCCAGGGCCACATACCCCATTCCACCAGGCTGACAGCACCCCTTCTTTGCCCCACACTCTCAAGTCTCCAGTCAAGACTGCCCTCTAGACACTTCGTCCAACTGGGCCCCACCATCACACATCACCAATCACCACACATTCCTTCCTAGGAAGCTCCCCTCACCTGGAACTCAGGTTCATTTGGTAAATGTGTGCACTTCTCCAAGCTTGAGGGCTAATGTCAAGACAACGTGATTGTTCCCCAGCGTAGCACCCTACCCTAAAATCTCGGAGAAAACACTGTTTTAGCCCAACTCTGCTCCACTTCTGGATCGATTGTTCATAGTTTTCTGCTGGGTCTCCCAGAGCACTGCTCACAGTGTCAGTATTACAATTCCACCAGAGCTGCCTGCTGCCCAAAAGCTGAGAAGGAACCAGTACCTGATATCTACGGAGAAGGCACCAAACCCTGGGCAGAAACCTCTCACAGCCAGAGTCGTCAATGCAACTGTACCGATAGAGAAGCCACTGGAAGAGAAACCCAGGTCATTAAAACTAGCAGTAAAGGAAGCAGGAGAGTTAGAGAGCCACAGGATGCTGACTGAAGTTATAAGGAATCAGAGATGGTGGATGCTAGTACAATCCCATCCATTGAGCGAAGCAGACACTGAGGTGATGGGAGAGGTAGAGATGTTAGAGAGCTTCGTAGCATTTTTCAGGAACTCCAACTTTTAATGTGGCACACTGCAGGCTAGCCACTAGAGGGAACTTACTTTTCACCACGGACCCCACATCCAAAGTGGGGCTTGCTGTGGGGTGGGCATGTGATACAAATCAGGACCCTGGGGGCCTATTAACACCACTCTTCAGATAAGCCTCCCCACAGACAGTAGGAGCTATCCTGACTTCAGCAGGTATTATTATTTAACACTCCTGTTGCAGTAGCAGCTAGAGGCTTCTGCCAGGTCAGGGGCCCACTGCGCTAGGCACATGAACAAACATGAACTGGCCCCACTCCAGGTTCTTTTCTCCCTCAGGGCATGGACTGTCCCTCATTATACATTTGTGCAGGCCGATCATCTCTAATCAGACCACTGGCCCGTCGAGTCCAGCACAGGCAGCCCATAGCTCATGCTTCAAAGGCAAAAAGCTAATGAGGCACCCGGCCAACTGAGCAAAGTTGCTCATATGGGGAGGGCGATTCCTTTCTGACCCACCACTGATCAGCTAACACCCTGAAACGGGTGAACTTGTGATTTTAGTTTGCATTATTCCATGTTAGTGGTCATAAAATGACCTAGCCATGGTCCTTCACTCGGTGACCAGTAATGACACGTGTTTCACAGGATGCCTACACATGGAGGAATTGCTGCCTTTTATTGGCTCTAAATACCCTGCACTCTAAGTTTTAATGGATGGCCTTTTAACGAGTGGCCTAATACTGAAGGGCTGGGTAACAGCAGGCAATGATCAGTTTTCACTTAGACCCTTCGGCATTCGGAGCCCATAGGCCAGTCCATAAATATTTCATTGTTTGTGT
Source organism: Trachemys scripta elegans (assembly GCF_013100865.1). Lineage (NCBI taxonomy): Eukaryota > Metazoa > Chordata > Testudines > Emydidae > Trachemys > Trachemys scripta. Next base: position 836,143 of record NC_048309.1, read on the forward strand.
AGTTCCTTGTCATACACTGAGGCCTGCTCTGGCCTCTACATTCTTCCCCCCACTTCCCGCTGGATCTCTGAATTCTCAAACTCTCTCTCAAAGTCAAGCAACCACCACTGGGCAGAATTCCCCTGGCAGTGTGGAAAGAGACCATGCTGTTTCAGAGTCCCTCTCAGACGGCAAGGAGAAGGCAGACCGCTCCCATTAAAAGGCAATTCACAAGGGTGAGTGTTTCTCTTGCTCAGCAGGACTGAAGTACAGCCCTTACCAGCTTGCTGAAGTAGTTGCGGCTCACTTTCACCATCTCCCCCTTGTACCGAACACATGCCACATTGTTCTCCACGTGCATTTCGACATTGGGGACTGGTGGGGAAGGGATGGCCAGTCTCACTGGGTAACAGTATACAAGCCGGTCCTGGACCTCTGGTGCTTCTACTTCGGCTATATGGGAGACAGAGAAAGACAGTCACATTAGAACCCAAGCACACTAAGGAGACAGGCCCCACCTCCACCCCAAAGACAGGAGTGATGGGTCTGGAGCGACGGCAGTAGGCCCCACTCCAAACACATAAGGAGACAGGACTGGGGTGGCCACATCACAGGTCAACCAGGCAGTCCACTCAGGCACCCAGTTAAGAGCTGAACCTGCAGCTTACTTTAAATACTTGTTGGCCAAGTGAAGCAAGTCCCTACACTCACCTCAATGGCACTCCTCTGGCTGTAACACAATAACTCTAGACACTGTAGCCAATCAATCCCAAGATTTCAGGGAATGTTCTGGGCATCCATAGACACAAAGCTATGGCTTTTGATGTAAACTGGAACACTAGACAAGCCAGATTAAGAGGAAAATCAAGGCCCCCAGGCTGGTGCTGCAAGAAGAATCTCTCTATTGCCCCCTGCTGATGTCTACGCAGATCAGCAACAGCTGCTTAATTTGCTGTGGGGCCCAGGGAAGATTGTAAACTGGAGTCTAAGGCCATGTCTACACTAACACTTATGTCAGCAAAAAAATTATTGCTCAGGGGTGGGGAAAAAAAACAAAAACAAACCCCATACCCGAGTGACTTGGCAGGAGAGCATGTCCCGCCAGCATCGCTACTGTCACTCATTGGGAGTAGTTTAATTATCCCGTCGGCATAGAACGGCTACATGGGAGACCCCACAGCAGTGCATCTGCAGCGGTACAGCTGTGCCGCTTGTAAGATCACTAGTGTCGACATAGCCTAACAGAAATAAGATAGCAGGTTTGTAAGGGAGGAAGTAGGGACCAGGAGGAGGGGATGGAGAAATGGTGGGGCGGGAAGCAGACATCTGGGAGGCATTAGAGGATACTGGCCATCTAGTCTTCAAGATGCAGGTGGAAGGTGGTGGGGAAGGAAGGAGAACCAGACAATGCTCTCCTACTGTGCTATTGTCACTTGAGCTACCACTGGACCCACCAGGTCTACCCTAATCAAACATGGCCCCTAGGATTCAAAAAGCACACCGCCCCGCACTACAACAAGTTGCATTTGACTAGGACAGGCTAGGTTGCATTCCATCATTCTGTTGTCATGTGCTGCACTGTACTGTGCCTCTTCAGAGCTTGCTGCCTACCAGATATATTGTGCTCCTTGAGGATGGCAAGATGCTTTTCCCGGATCCGCTTGACATACTCGAGCGATATGTGGTAAATCTTACTGCAGATGCCTTCAACAGAGTCCTTGGCTGCCGCAGACACATGGGGCCCACATTGCTTACGTAAGTGCTCTAGGCGGTCCTGCAGGGTCAGAGAGAGAGAGGCCCTTACACACCACAATCACCACCTCTCCACCAGCCTTTCACCAAATTCACACGGGCTTCTAACAAGGTGTCTCAGACTCACAGATCGTACCCATTCTTGGCCCCGTGCGGTGTGTGGGGGTGCCCCTTTCACTGCGACAGCCCTTCTCCCGGGGGTCCACTCTCTCTCGGGGTTACGCTCCTTCCCCCCCTCCCCCCCAAGGCTCTCTCCTCTGTACGGACAAGGCCTTTGTCTGCAGCCATATTAGGAGAGCAGCAGACATTAGCCAAGAAGCAGAAAGTCACATCCTCACATTCCATCTAAATGGCATCAAATCAATGTAATACCGGGCTGCTAAGAAGGCTCCTGTCCTAATAGCGCCACCATCACCAGATACAGAAACAGAGCTTCAGATGTTACAGAAAACTTGGTTTGATGGCGTCGGGCAAGAAATCACTTAACAGTTGTGATTGTAAAATCTATACTTTATTGTTTTGCCTTTTGGCCCCTATTTCTCTGGTTTAATCTGTATGGTCTCTGTCTAGTTCTTTGATATGTTAGGATTGGTTAGAAAATTGTTTAGTAATATTCTAGTAAAATGAGCAACTCCGGGACACAGTCCCAAGATCAGCTGCCAGACCTCAACACGCTGCCAACCACCACACCGTGCAGAAGCTGGAGTCCCCTAGATGGCCTGATCCTGACTGGCCATCATCTGCCTTATTGGGAGTGGTGAGCACTGTCTGCATAGCATGTGCATTCTATTTTGGTGACTGTTAATAAATAGAGGTTAAGCAGGATATTACCGTGTAAGGCTCTTTCACTGGTAAAAGACCCTGCAAACCCACAGACTGCAGGGTTACACCAGAGCCCTAGGAACAGGGTAAGGGTGAGTGCCCCTAGAGAATGTGAGTAACAGAGAATTTTGTGCAGGTAACACTTCTATCTCACAAAGCAGCTGTAAGTGAGAAGACAACCACAAACTATCCAACGAGGGGCTTTTCCTTGCCCTCTACCTTTTCTTCAATTCAGTGCATTCAGCTGTACCGAGCTGGAAAGGGGATACTGACCATGTAGTCCTCCTTAGAGGCTGAATGGTCCCGTCGCAGCCAGCTGAAGGTGTCCTCCACATTCCATTTCACAACTTTCCTACTGTCTGGTGACGCACTCCTGCACACAATGGGGAAATAGGAATTTACCCCACAGCTGCTGTGACATGTCCCTTCCCAACACAGGCCCCCCTATCAGTGGGGGAAATGTGGCAGCCGTGTCTTCCACAATGCAGTGCCCTCTCACTGCCATCCAGGATTCCTGTGGGCAGTTTCTCAGATGCCTGCCTGATCAGGACCTGCCATGCTGTCTCCAAGACAATGTAGATGGCTGCTCTCCTCTCTGCAACAGGAATTGGAGGTAAAGGAATTGTCCTAACTGACTAATAGTCCTTTCACCTCCAAAGGTGTCCACTACTGGAAGCTTCAAGGGAAGGCATAAAATCCTCCACTCCCCAATGAACTAAAACTAAAACTGAATCAATGGAAGCTGCAACCTTCTACCACAGGGGTCCCCAACGCGGTGCCCGCAGGCCCCATGGCACCTGCTGGGGCATCTAAGAGCACCAGCATACTGGCCGACGGACAAGCATCCGCCGAAATGCCGCTGAGCAGTGTCATCCAGAGGTGTCACCGCCGAAATGCCGCCGATTTTCGGCGGCATTTCGGCGATGATGCCTCTAGATGACGCTGCTTCTTGGTGGCATTTCGGCAGCGACGCCTATTGATGTTGCCGCTTGTCAGCGGCATTTCAGCGGATGCTCATCCGCCGCCACGGTCCTCCGTGGCTCATCTGGCACCCGCCAGACGAAAAAGACTGGGGACCACTGTTCTACCATGTCTGGACTGGACTATCTGTATAGGGTTTAAATTTTGAGCTCCTTGGGGCAGGGCTCTGCCTTGCTTCAGCCACCAATGCTTCTCAATGAAAAGTAATATGGCATCTCACTGTGCCATTCTGTACCTCAGCCAGGAATTTGTTCTTTCTTCCTGATCCTGAAGTATCTTTAGCTCTTATCATTTTTAACCTAACTTGTGCACATACTATCCTCATTAATAAAAAGCCTAGCAAAAATAAAGGATTGACCTATTTGTCGCAATACTATCCTGTAATGGAGAGTTCCACAGAGCATTCACACGCTGTGTAATATTACCTTTTATCCATTTTAAATTGGTTGCCATTTCCTACCATAGGTGCTACTGTTCTTGTCTTATCACAAGGATACACAGCACCCGGTTGGCCTTCTCTGTGCCAGGCATTTCACAGATTCTCACGATCTCAATAGCACAAATCTTCCCAAACTCATGCCCTACCGATCTGCTCCCCCACAGGATGCTGCCGATCATTTTCATTGCCTTTCTTGGGGGTCTTTTCTAGTCCTGCTTCGTTCTTACTGAGAAGAGGTGACCAATACTGAGAAGAATTCAAGGTGGGGATGCAACTGCCACTTCTAGAAAGGCTTTAGAATATTCTCTGCTCTCAGAAGCTGATAATACAAACTGCAAGAGACAATCCCAACCTGGATTCAATAAGCCGTTTCGCAGCCTCGGCATATTTGAATAGCAGTCGCTTGGCTTCCTCACGGAACTTGATTCGGGATAATCTGAAACAAATACAAATACACACGTATCCCAGTCAGCTCCCAGTTACCACGCCAAGCAGGAAGCATCAGGGCCCTTCACTCAAGCTTGCTGCTTCTCCACTGGGGAAAGTGAAACTCAGCAGTAAAAAATCCCCTAAGAACAGAAACCCCACAGGTGCACTTTGCTTGAGCAGTACCTGATGGGAATGTCATTCATGATTTCTCTGAACATGGAAGGAGAGACTACTGGCTCACAGTTGCTTGGTAACAGAGGGTCTGTCCCTTTATCCACTACCTTCCGCTCCAACATCCAGCGATTAAATGATTCCCGTGGAGGGTCAATCCCTAGAGGAAAAGAAAAAAAGTTTGCTTATTACTATTTAATATTAGTATTATGGTTAGGGCCCTACCAAATTCACAGCCATGAAAAACGCGTCACGGACTGTCAAATCTGGTCTTTCCCCAATGAAATCTAGTCTTTTGTGTACTTTTACCCTATACTATACAGATTTCACGTGGGAGACCAGCATTTCTCAAATTGGGGGAGCTGACCCAAAAGGGTGTGGTGGGGGGTGCCGCAGGGTTATTTTAGTGGGGTTGCGGTATTGCCACCCTTACTTCTGCACTGCTTTCAGAGCTGGGTGGCTGGCGAGCGGCGGCTGTTGGCCGGGCACCCAGCTCTGAAAACAGTGCCCCAACAGCAGCAGCGCAGAAGCAAGGGTGGCAATATCACAACATGCCATCCTTACTTCTGCCTTCAGAGCTGGGCTCCTGGCCAGCTGCCACCGCTCTCGTGCTGCCCAGCTCTGAAGGCAGCGCCGCCACCAGCAGCAGCACAGAAGTAAGGGTAGCAGTACTGCAACCCCCCTACAATAACCTTGCGACTGCCCCCACAACTCCTTTTTGGGTCAGGACTCCTACAATTACAACGCACTGAAATTTCAGATTTAAATAGCAGAAATCATGAAATTTTGATTTTTAAAATCCTACGGCCATGAAATTGACCAAAATGGACCATGAATTTGGTAGAGCCCTAATTATGGCACTGCCCAGATGCTTGGATCAGGGTCTCATCCTGCTGCATGAAGCTCTGCGTGAGGAGTCTACAATCTTATGCTCTTTGACACAATTTTAGAGAGCCACCTAAGGAAGGCAAAGAACAGGGAAGAGGAGAGACAGACTAGAGGGGCAGATGAAGATGAGACAGAAGGAAGGAAAGCAAGGCACTGCAGTGGTAGGGGGAAAGAGAGAGAGAGACACACACACAAGAATTTACCCTCTCGCTGCTGGCAGAGTTCCCGGTAATGCTGCCGCAGCTTCAGTATGAGCTGGGATCGAAGCAGCTCCACCTCGGGGTGCAGAGGCAGCACTTCAGAGGGTGCCCTCTGCTTAATCACTGCATTTGTTTGGATATCCAGGTCCCAGTATACTCTGCGGCAGAAGGAACGGTCGTCAGGATGGTCAGATATTTAACCAATTGTCTCCCCTTAAAGAAGTCACCTTGGGACGTACCAGCAGTCAGAAGACTGAACCACCCAGACTTCCCCAACCTGGAGCCTGCCAAGTTCCCCTTCACAGGCATGGGGGAAGTCTGCTGTCCCCAACTTGGTAACAAGGAAAGAGCAGAAGCAAAGAGGAGACAACTCACTCAGTTGGTCGTAAAAGAGCTGCCTGTTGTTTATCTTCGGGTGTAATACCACACAACTTTAAAATAGGGGTTCCTGGAATACTGGGAGAACTGGGGACTGGCTGGGCAGTAGGGGTCGCTGGAACATCCACCTGAGAGTGAGAAATGCCAGTCATTACCCTAGAAAATAAGGCACTGGGGCACCATGCCAATTATCCCCCAAATCACTCCCTCAACAGTGCAGAACTCAGGATGCCCAGCTGATGGCTAGAGACAGAGTATGTTCACGTTGCCTCTGGCATACACAAATATGGGCACCTACATTACCCCGTTGTTCAGTCATAGCCCATTTCCCAGCACAGAGGCACACACAATTCCTTCACCGCCACAAGTACAATAACTATTGGGCATAGGTCTGAGTCCGATTTTCCTGTTCTTTGGGTGCCAGGCGACATGGGGCTGAGTTACTAGACAGTAACTGGGGCTGTCCTCTGACCTTGAACAGTTCAGGTGACTCTTTGAGATCAAGTTCCAGGCCCCCTTGATTTCTGTTTCTAATACAAGTCTCACACATGGAAGGAAGGGACACACAGTGAAGACAGTGCCTTTGTACAGCCATTCCTTTAGGATTACTTACTCTGTGCCACTCTAGGAATTCAGGGTAATGAGGCTTAAATATCTTTTCCTGTCACAGCGCCGCAACCACCACTTTGTAAAAAACTCTTCTGAACAGAAATGTTAACTCTTAACATCAGCAACAACTGAACATCTTTCACTTGAACACAATGATCTCAAAGCTTACCTTCAGCTTATCCTCCCATCGTATTCCTATCCTTAGTCCTCCCATTTACTCAATCCTCAGAGAATGTTGCAATTCACAGAGGTTCACTCACAGAATCTTGGCTGTAAAGTCCTCCAGGACACCTCCCTAACAGGTTCTCTTTCACAGTCCAGTCACCATCTCACAAAAACAACAGCTAGGAAGAATCTTCTTTTTGCCAACTGGTTTGTGCTTGCTAATGCTCCCAGATTCAGCTGCTGCAGTTTTGATCAACAGCAGCAAGATTTGTGTGCTCTCTCTCTCACCTTGGCCTGTGCTTTTCAGCCCTCATCACCTCCCTCAAACGAATGCCTCACTCTCTTGGGACACAGCCTCCCATCTGCTGTGCACTACGGAATCGGATATTTTTGGCCTTTCATTACTGAAAGCACCTTTCAGTTGACTTCCTGGTTTGGTAGGAGTGGTTACTTTCAGGCTGGTTTGACAGGAAACCTTCCCTTTAGAGGCACAGCATGCAAGGCCAGAAACAACCACCAGATCATCCAGTCTGACCACCTGTACATCGCAGGCCACCAACACCAGTCAGCACCCGCACACTAACCCAGGAACCAAAATTCAATTAAAGTATCACAGCCCACAGGAGACCAGACTGTTCTGTGCACGGGGAAAGAATAGGAGGGAACTAGGGGCACAAGTGCCCCAGGCCTCTGCAATGGCATAGAAATGATTAAGTGAGATATATCCAGATAATCCTGGCAAGTGACCCACACCCACATGTTTCAGAAAAAGGCGAACTACCCCTCCCTCTCCCCAAGATCACTGCCAACATGACTAGAGGGAAAATTCCTTCCCAATGCCACATATGGTGATCAGTCAGATCCTGAGCATGCCCCTCGCAGGCCCAGCAGGCTGATACACAAGGCTCTGCCCACTTGCTGCACTGTACTTAGACACATTATCTGTAGTATGAGACAGTCAGAAATTTGGAGTCATCCTGTCACCTTAATCCCTTTTGTAGGCGTCTCTCTGCTCCCCAGGCATTCAGCAGCCTTAGCCCAGTGCAGACTGCCTCAGTTCCACTCCCTTTTCCCTCAGCAACCCAGGTTTTTCCTCAATATTCAAAATGTGTCGCCACAGAATCTTCAGTTCTTATAGGAGCTTCCATGAGAAACTCAGCTCTGTCATCTGCTGGCCAATTCTTTAGTAGCCACCCTCCTTCTGTCTAATCTTAAACTATATTTGACATTAATTCTAGTGTTTAGTCCAACCTGGATGTGCTTAAGGACACCTTACAGAGAACTAGGACCCACCTTAGCTTTCTTCACGCTGTTACCACTGGGCTGAACTTCCTCAGAGAGTCTCCTCTTCCTTGGCTTGCTCTCCGGAGTGGTTTCCAACACTCCTCCTTCCGCAGGCATTGGAGCAGCATTCAATCCCAGAGGATCCGACTAAGAGGATAGTTACAACAAGAATCATTAGTTCACAAGCCTTCCACAACTCCAACTGGAGAGAACAAGCTCTCGTCTTCCCCATTTCATTGCCCCAATCTCTCAAGTGGAGAGAAACTGGGGCATTATAGGTTGACACATGAAGAGAGTAGGTAATTCCAGCAGTGTCCCCACCCCAAAAAGAGAAATGCCTAGCCAAAGCCAGATAAGACACCTGTAGCAGGATAAGCTGCTTCCCCACAGTGTCCTGCCAGTACCAGACACCTTCATCCCAAGAGAGGAGCAGACCCTCAGAAGAGGAGCTCTCTCTCTATAATACCACTCCAACAGGAGTGCCATATAAATCCCAGTAGGGCATCCCTGCATCACTATGACCACCGGAGGCAAACAGTTACTCACAATGACATCGTGCTGTCCCAGGACAGGCATCTCCCACAGTGACTGGTTGGTGAAACGGTTGAAGTAGTAAGGGCGATTCTCCCGTTTGCTCCAGCACTTCTCCCAGCCAGCCTGCACCAGCTCATCTAGGAGACAGGAAAAGTATCAGCACAAGAGCAGCCCTGGACAGCAACCCTGCTGCTCCAGTCCCCATCACTGTCACAGCACATGCTAAACTGGGGTGGGAAGGGGGAAATATCATCCCAAAATCCCCTCTACCGCTCCGAGAGGCTCCTTACCCTAAACTTTCTCCTCTCCCTCTCTGCTGCCACAGGGCTCCAGAATCATATTCCTGACCCCCTAAACAGCAGAACAAGTACCTGGCAGGTCCTGCACCAGTCGGATGGGTTTCGGGGAGCTGGGCTGGTTCTGGTTAGAGGTACCAGGTGAGTGACTCATCAGAGAAGCTTCCTCCCCAGGGCTACCGTGATTCTCATTGGCCATTTCTCAGAACATGCACTAGAGAAAATATACACAAACAGCACATCAAAATATGATTTGTGCAAGGCTGGCCCTGTGCCCAGAGCCAGATCAACAGCTTAGCTCTAGCAATACAATCCTGTATCAGCAACAACAGAGGGCTTGAAACGGGGTGGGGAGCACCTGACTCCATGGCAGAAAGCTGTTACAGATGGCTGTTAACCTAATTACACACTGATTAATAGGAACTTTTAACTCTGAACAACACACAAGAGGGGAATCACTTAGCAGCATTAAAAAACACACAACTTACAACTAGACCTCATCAGAAAGGTCAAGTGTCTGATACCCTACTGGCCTACCTGGAAGAGAAACCACTTCTCACCTGAGAACATATGCAGCCCTCCCCCATCTCAACCATACCAGGAACAGAGTGCACCCTCATCTGCTCCCGTAATCTTTATAAGATAGCATTGGCTTAAAACAATACATACACACACAAACTTTGTTAGCTTTAAACTTGAGGCATCTATTAAACATTCAAGTACTACATAAAATAACTCCAGTGCTCTTAGAAAGACAACCTGTGAGATCCACAAGCAAACACAGGCTGGGAGGCAAGAACTCCTTGGTCCTGTCACTGACTTGCTCCAGGGCTTTGAACAAGCTACCGCACCTCTCTGTACTTCAATTTCTTGAGCTGCAAAATGGGGGTGACACTCCTATCTCTATCCACAAAAGGGAACGTGGAGGTTAATTAGGTCATACTGCTAAAGCATCCTGTAAGTATTATTAAATGTTGTCAGTTGGAGAGACAGGCTCTTCTCTTCTCAGTCAACCCTCCCTGTGAAGCGATCAAAACACTTGTCCTGGGTCAAGTATCAGAGATGGCTTCTCTATCAAACCTAAACATGCTGGCTCTACAGTGAAGCAAGGAAAAAGGGATGAATGTTAAGGAGTTTTCAGCAGTTACCCCCTTTTTCCAACTCCAACTGGGCAGGTGCCTTTGTATTTCACCACCCTTCTGTCCCCCCCCCCCCCCCAGTTCAGTATCTAAGACAGTGGCACCTCTTTGCAATTAAAGAAGTTTATTTAAGTGGCACTAATATAAAATAATAGTGCAAAGTGGCCATGCTCTCATCTTTCATCTATAGAGACCCATGTTAAAATCCTGGGTCACGTGATAAATCTGGTGGTCACTCAGTCTACTCCCTTCCTGCACATTTCACAACAGGCAGTACGTTCAGCAGAAGTGGAATAGAAGGAAGTTCTACGAATCAGGAATGAGCACTGGCTGCCTGTGGTGCTAACTACAAAAGGAGAATGTGGTGCAGGTCAGAACTGAAGTGTATTGGTAGGCATGCCTGGCGGGGGAGGTGCCACAAAGAGGGAACCACCCTCCTTCCTTCTCCCAGTAAAGGCAATATAGTGGGTTAATGGAAGTGTGCAGGTCTTCTAGAAGTCTTGATTCTCCAGAGCCAGGCAAGAGACAAGCCCACAGCTGAAAGGCTGTATATTATCCGAGAGCACCTATTAGCCTGCACCACAACATACAAATATTTGTACCCTTCGGCAAGTGGAGAAGTTCTATTAATTTTGCATATCTGTGCTGTTTCCTCCACTCTAACCCCAGGGTGACCTCTACAGTCATCCTAACCAGGAGTGAGCAGAGGCTGCAAAAAGGCTCAATCATTTTGCAGGAAAAAAGCAACAGTTCAGCCCCGCGCTAAAGTCACTTTCATGCACCAGCCCATAGCTGGAATCTGCGTTTCACAGGGCGCCGGCCTCACAAGCTTCATTGCATCGTCCATTACATTAATCACCCATCTTGGCTGACTTCTAAAAGCTTTTAATCCTTCCTCTTTAGAAAAAGATGTAAAAGACCCAAGCCTATGCTTATTCAATCGGATTGCTGGTGTGTCCTCGGTTACAGATTGTGTGCATTGTACTTAAATGTAGTGGGGTAAGGCCCAAAATAAACCAGGTGTGGACTTCAAGAAGCTACAGCTACTTACAGGCTACAAAGTGTTCAATAAAATGACAGAAGTTGGTGCGAGGTTTGATATGTGGCGTATATAATATTTAGCTAATGCTTTTCATCCAGAGAGTTTAAAGTACTTAACAAATGAAGTGCCATCTCCATTTACAGACAGGAAAATGGAAGCAGAGAGAGTGATTCTTCCCAACTCACTGAAGAAAGTGTGGCTGAGTAGACTATAAACCCAGGTCCCTTATACCCAGTCCCCTTCTCTCTCCAGTGGACCATGCTGATGGGAATATTTGGAGGAGCACTTTGGCCTGTATCTCACCAATGCTTGGACTTAAAATGGATCCAAAATAACCATTATATATTGGTTATGTTATCAGTGTTGTGTACAGTACTTTACAGACATAAGATCTGGTCCCTGCCCCAAAGACTTATAACCTGGAAGTGGTAACTACCAAAACAGAGTACAGTAAGGTGGAAGAAGACACACAGCAAGGGAGTACAGCCAGAAGGAGCATGATTTGTTCCACTTCATCAATAGGGGATTTTACATGTTTCGCTCTATAATCAGACAGAAGGAGGGATGCAGCCATTAGGAATGAGCAGCAGAGGGGGGAGAAATTGTGAAGATATTTCCTGTCATCCCAAAGGCAGGGCTGCTCGCTGGGGCTGGGAAAGTCGAACACCATCACAACTCATCCCTGCACTGCTTTTGGGTGTCAGTCTGGCCGCACAGCCCATGGAACTGTCATTGCTCAATACCAGAGTGTGTACCTCCTAGCCCCCGGGCTATTTCTACTGAGAACGACACTGACAAACTAATGATTTGGTTGTTGTTTTTAATGGGTAACACATGGGAAGGTCATTGGCGAGAAGCAGAAGAATGCGCTTGTGTTAACTCACATGAACATCAAACAGAAATGACACGAGCCTAACGTACAGTCTGAAAGGGCCCGTTACAGCCGGGGCAGTGCGCGCCGGCGGCGCGGCGTCAGGCGGAGGCGGCGGCGGCGATACCCGGAGGCGGAGGCTGGAGATCCCGCGCGCGGAGGCGCCGTCCCTTGGCGGCCAGGAGACGCGGAACAGCAGGGCCCGGCTCCCCGCTGCCGGGCGGCGTCCAGCCGGGCCGGGGTCGCGCAGCTCCGTGGGCGCCGCCGAGCTACTTACAATTGCGGGTTGGGTCGCGGGCCTCTCCAGCGACGCCGTGCGCTGCGCGGGGCTGCGGCCGCATCTTCACAGCGGGCGGGGGCGCGCCTGGCCCGCGGCGGGCGCTACGGGGCGAGAACAGGCCGCGTTAGTGCCCGCCCGCCCCTGCCCCTGCCCCTGCCCCTGCCCCGCGCCGGGGCCCGCGCGGACAGCGGCGGCCGGGGGCAGGGCGCGCAGGACTCTAAGATGGCGGCCGAGGACCCGGGGCCGCCTCCCCCTCAGCCGCGCGGGTCCCTCACATCCCCCTCCCGGCGGCGCGGCCCCGCCCCGCCTCATCTCCCGGGGCGCGGCCCCCGCCCACCCGGGCGCGGCCGGTACCTGCGTGTGAGGTCAGGGGCTGGGGGCACCGGAGAGCGCTCCGCTTCCTGCTACCGTCCCGCCTCCGCCGCGCCCTCCCCTCCGCCGCCATCTTGTGTCGGGACCCGGAGCAGCCAGTGCGCAGCCGCTGGGCCGCCCCGCCCCGGGTACTGCGCAGGCGCCGCTGTCGAACTCAGACACTGCGCAGGCGTGACTTTCTCCACGCCCCAGCCTCAGGCAATGCGCATGGGTAGAAGCTAGACTCGCGCTTCAGATGCCAACAATACGCATGCGCTAATCCAGCAGCTCCCTGTTGCCTTCTTGGCGCCATCTTTAGTGTGGCCTTATTGGAACTCCTGGGAGGCTCCTCCCTTCTGGGCGGGGCCAGGCACGGAGGCCGGCTGGGGGCGGAGCGCTAGTCCCCAGGACCAGTGCTTCTATAGCCTGGGAAATTTCCCAAACTCTGGGAATTTTTGAGTAAAATGTTTCAACTTGGGAAATTGGGAATTTTCATTCAAAACCTAAATAATCCTGGGAAAATGTCATACAAAGTAAAAGACTTTCCAAATCTCAACAATCCTGGGACGTTTTCATCAAAAGTAAAATATTTGCACTTCTTTTAAATTTCCCCCAAATACGTTCTTCAATTGGTGAATATTTGGCACGTGATTTTCATAATCGGGCCGTGCCGCTCTCCTATTGGTGGTGCTTCAACGTACTATATCATGATGGCCCAAGTGAAGTGACAAGTGCGCACATGCACTCGCAACAAGCCAACCTCAGCGGCAGCTGGCTGGCAGGTAATGAGACGATGGTTATCAAATTTATCTTCTAGGTAAGGTTTCTTCCAATAATGAAATATATTGCAATACTTACTGATTATCAGTTTCTTGATCTGTCATTATATCCCTACAATTTTGTATTTCGTGCTTGCAGTTGCACAAGGAATGTGGACCAGAGCATTCGGCTGTTCATAAATTTGAAACAGCACCTTCCTCCAGGCAAATATTAAATATCTTCGCCTACTGTGTTGGGTAATAATATATAATATGTTCCCTTCTTTGATTTAAATATAAATTGAAATATACATTATACTAATTATCGCATTCCATTATTTCAGAGATCTCTTTCCATTTTTTATCTAACATAAAAAATGACTAAAGGGACCAGTACGGCTGGTGAGAAGAGGAAGAGGACTGCAGGAGTAGACAAAGATCCGTCCACGTCGAAACGAAAACAATGGGATAGCCCCCCCGTATTGAGGACTCGGGGTGAACTTCCACCAGAAGAGAAGCCATCTACTTTCAAAAAAGCCTTTCAAGACTCGTGGCTTCAAGAAGGTAAATACAAAGACTGGCTGCAGAAAGTAGAAAACAATCGTTTTTTAGCTTATTGCAAATGTTGTGATGTAAAAATCCAGGCAGATACTAGTGCAGGGGTCGGCAACGTTTGGCACGCGGCTCGCCAGGGTAAGCACCCTAGCGGGCCGGGCCAGTTTATTTACCTACGAGCCAATGGGGGCGGCGGGAAGCCGCAGCCAGCACATCTCTCGTCCCGCGCTGCTTCCCGCCACCCCCATTGGCCCAGGACGGCGAACCACGGTGAGTGGGGGCTGCAATCGGCCGAACCTGCCGCGTCAGCAGGTAAATAAACTGGCCCGGCCCGCTAGGGTGCTTACCCTGGCGAGCCGCATGCCAAACGTTGCCGATCCCTGTACTAGCGAGTTAGATAAGCATGCTAATGGTAAAAAACATAAACAAAAGGTTGAGACAGTATCTAATACAAAGAAAATTGATGATATGTTTAATAAACAAGATTGTGAAAATAAAAAAGCACAAACATTTGAAGAGCAAGTTAAAAATGCAGAGATTAGAATGGCCTGTTACTTTGCCAAACATAATGTCAGTATTCAATCTGTAGAACACTTGACTGAAGTAGTTAAAAAATGTTTCCCTGATTCCAAAATTGCTGAGGCTGTAACATTAAAGAAAGATAAATGTACTGCTATAATTAGCAATGTTTTGGCGCAAACTGAGACTGAGGAACTTGTAGAAAAATTGAAAGTTAATGAATTTAGATTATTCAGGTCAATTCATGTTTGCAAATATATCTGAACTGGCTAAAACAGGTTTTCACATTTACCGCATTCAAATGCAGCATGTGAAAGATTTTTTTCCATGGTAACTGACATAAAAACCACAACAAGAAACTGTATGACAACCAAAACACTCAATTCTAGTGTAGTTATAAGGTCAGCTTGGAAAGCAAAGCAAGATCAATGTTTTAATTTTGTAATTACTATTAAGCACTTGTATTTACATTGTAAAAATATGTACAGTCAAAATAATAGTGATAAAACTAGTAAAAATATTAATGATGGTAATGATGTTCCTAGTGATGACTCAGACCATGAGTCAGAAAATGGATAAAACTCAAAGATTATAATAATAAGGAAAATTATATAAAAGAGTGTTATTTGTTCTGTTTGCTTTTTTATCTTATTTTATAATCATATGTTTACTTTTTATTTTTTCAAAGTAACTTTGATGTACAGTACACTGTAGGGCACATGCTGTACTTATTAATACTTTTGTTTTTAAAATAGTGAAATTTGTGTAAAATACATTGTTTTCTATCATTTCAATCCTACTCATGTGTTAAATATTTTATTTACTGTATAAGTAACATGGGGGGAGGGATAGCTCAGTGGTTTGAGCATTGACCTGCTAAACCCAGGGTTGTGAGTTTAGAGGCTACTTGGGGATCTGGGGCAAAATCAGTACTTGGTCCTGCTAGTGAAGGCAGGGGGCTGGACTCGATGACCTTTCAAGGTCCCTTCCAGTTCTAGGAGATGGGATATCTCCATTCATTCTAATTCTATAAGTTTAAAATTTAAAAACACGTCTATCTGTATAAAAATTATAATAAATGTGAAATATCTTGAACGAATAAGAAGAATTTGGATATAATATATATTATATAGTTATTAAAAACACACATATTACGTTCTTTTCACATTTTGAAATAAAAAACTTTATCTGGGAATTTTTCACCAGATTTAGGATATTTTTAGCGCTAGGTTGGGAAAAGTTGGCATCACGATATAGAAGCACTGCCCAGGACTCCTGGGTTCTCCTCTGGGCTAGTGATTCGTAGAGTCGAAGGTTGCAAGCCCCATTGGGTCGTGGAGCCTGATCCCTGCGCCCCTGCATGGCACATGGGAACTTGTGCATCCCTGGGGCTTGGCCTGGGTGGGACACGAGGCTGGATGCAGTGGTGAGAAACTCCACAGCAGGGACCCACCGGAGCCTCCCCCTCTGCCTGTCCCTGCCACGGTGTCAGGCTCTGGCAGCAGAATGCTATGCTGCCAACACTAGCAGTGGAGCCATGAGAGGTGCTGCGTGGGTGTGCAGAGAGCCGTGTAGGGATGTATACACCAGGGTTCAAGCATGTAGGGTGCTCTACTTGCCCAAGCTAAGCCTCACTGTTCACACTGGCATTTATAGCATTTATTTATAGCCATGCTAGCTGGGCATGCAGCGTAGACATACCTTAAAGCATCTTCCAGAAAGGCCTCTAGTCTGGCTCTGAAGGTGTCAGGAAGTGGAGAATCCTGCACTTCCCTTAGTAGTTTGTGGCAAACTGTCCTGCAGAGGCTCAAGAGTGAGTACTAAGCTCAGGGCAGACTGTTCCCAACCAGCGATCAGGTGCAAACTCCGTAACAGCCTAACCAGAGCATCACAGCGTCTCCGTGGGCACTCTGGTCTGTCTCGCCACCCAGGGGACCCTGCCTTTGTGACATGGTCCCTTACATTGAGTATCACAGCAACATTTGGGTTCAAGGACCAGTCACTTACCCAGGTCAATTGTACTTTAGATCTCACACCACAGACATTGCTTGTAGTCAATACTATAATAACCTATCTAAAGATTTATTAACTAGGAAAAGGAAATAGGAGATATTTACAAGGTTAAAGCAGGCAAACACTCACAAATCTCAAGCTTCAAAAATAACAGAAACTTCTACAATAAGCAAGCTCTAGATGTCCTTTAGGGCTAACCCAAGCAAAGCACTGGGAATTTTTTGCTTATGCCTAGAAATCTTGTCCCCACAGTCCAAGCAGCATAAAGATACTGTTCCTCCTTGTCAGGGGTTTTTATTCCCTTTTCCACTTCTGCTTTGAACTGCAAGCTCAGTTGATGGGAGGAATTCACTTGCAAGCGGGGCTTAAGTTCTCAACAATTATTTACTGGAGCCCCATAGGGGGAGTGGGGGGGGGCTCACATTGGGGCTGAAGCCCTGAGTCCCAGCACGCACTGCAGGGCTGAGGCCACAAGCCCTGGGGCCTTCTGCAGGCTGAAACCCTGTGGGAGGTGCCAGGGCTCCTGGGAGTTTGAAAATATTTACCAGAGCTCCTGCTGCGGTGGGCTCCGGATGAATTTATGGGGGAGGGGCGGGGGAGAGTAAACAGCAAACTCTGTATCCTCTCTAACATTCCACTTCAGTCGGTCTGGTGTTGCTAGGGTGACCAGATGTCCTGATTTTATAGGGACAGTCCCGATATTTGGGGCCTTCTCTTATATAGGCACCTATTACCACCCATCCCGATTTTTCACACTTTCTGTCTGGTCACCCTAGGTGTTGCTGGGCCTTCCCTGTCGGGCAGGACATAACACGTATTGGAGACCAGCATTTCACACTGGTTCCTGTCCCTCTCCTACCTGGAGAGTTACAGTTACAACGGCTTACAATGCAAATGCTCAAGCATTACCTTACACTATGGGATACAGATGCTACATGTGAGATTAATGCCCCAGCCTTCAATAGACTAAACTCTCAACACGTTCCTATACTTCCTATTTTAACATTACTAACACCCAGGCGGGCCGGACTGGCTCCAGCTAGGTGTCTGTCAGGGTTCAGTTGAGGAATGGGGACCTTGGCCTGAGCTGGCACCTTGTCTTCCAGTGTCACAGTTTGTTCCGGTGGTTAATCCCCCTCACTGTTAAATACCTGTGCCTTATTTCTAAATTGAATTTGCCTAGCTTTATCTCCCGGCCCCTAGTTCTTGTTATACCTTTCTCTGTTAGACTGCAGAGCCCTTTACTACTGAATATTTCCTCCCTGTGAAGGTCCTTGTACACCAGAATCAACCCTGAGAACCCGTGTCCCAAACATTAATTAATCCCATAAGTCCACCATTAAGTGGCATCATCAGCCCCATTTCAGAGAGAGGGGAACTGAGGCGAAGAGTTGTGAAATGCCCAAGCAAGCCTGTCAGATGGGAAACCCAGTCAACTGCCTCTGTGCTCCTGCTCTAAACACTTTACTTCACTTTCCTCCTGAACCTGCCAATGGAACCCAGGCATCCTGACCCCAGACCCATGCCTGGACCACTAGCCCACCCTTTGAGCTTGTCTACACTTAAAACGTTGCAGCAGCACAACTCCCCTATGTAGAGCTTCAATGTAGACACTCCCCACACCACGAGGAGGTGTTCTCCCGTCGGCGTAGGTAATTCTCCTCCCTGAGAGCAAGTAGCTAGGTTGACAGGAGAATTCTCCTAGCGTTGGGCTACCCCGGGGATGAGGTCGGTATAGCTGCGTTTTTCACACCCCTGAGAGATGTAGCTATACCAAAGTAATTGCTTAGTGTGGACAAGGCCTTCCTCTCCAGTGTCTCATTTACTAAAGCAGATGAAGGTTCACTCTAATGCAATAGTGCAGAGTGAGGCTAGCTCAGCAACCCAAAAAAACAGGAGTGTGGCTGGCTGGGTGATAGTATTATTTATTTGTATTATCAGAGCGCCCCCAGGGGCTAGGTACTGTACAAATACAAGGGACAGTCCCTGACGCAAAGAGCTTACGATCTAAGGCCTGTCTACACTAGGAACTTACCTTGGTGTAGCTACAACTCTGGGGGGGTGAAAAATACACACACACACATACACCAGAGACCCAGCTAGAGTGATCTAGCCCTAATGTAGATAGCGTTCTGTCCATGGAAGAATTCTTCCGCTGACCTAGCTGCGCCTCAGGGAGGTGGTTACCTAGCGATGGGAGAAGCCCTCCCATCTGCATAGTGTCTACACTGAAGCACTACAGTGGCACTGCTGCAGCAGTTTAAGTGTAGACACCCTGAGTAGAATGATGGGAGAGCACAAGGAAACAGACAGTATGGGGCTGCGTGATGGGCAGTGGGATCAGCTCACAAGCAGCCCAGCCTCTGTGAATTTTTGTGTAGGCCTCACAGCAAAGGAGAGTTTGGACACGCTGGTGTGCACCTGGCCCTGGGGACCTGGGATTATAGTGCCATCCCAGTAAGGGCCTGCCCTGCCCTCGTGGTTAGAGGGAACTGCAGCATGTACTTTGCAGGTGGGGGCAGAGTGCGGTGTTCTTTGGGGAACCCACAGCCAGCTGCTCCCGCGGCAGCACTCCAGTCTATTTAGGGTTGTGGAACCTCTCATTTAGCTAACGAGCGCCCTTTGCTCCATCCCTGTGGTCACATTCAATGGGCTGGTTTCTTTTCGGGATTTAATTGTTAGATCTCTGGTAGTTTAACGTCTAGAATTAAAACTTGGTCCTCTCCCGCACCTTGCGTCTCTCTGCAGAGGGAGGCTGAGCCCACCCATGGCTGCTGCTCCACTGGACTTTCTGCACAAAAGCCGCTGGGCTTCATCACGTGTCTCAGCCTCCTGCTGCCTGGATGGGCGGTTCCCCTCACACACATATAAACAGAGGGTTAGTCTGCAAATAGCCAGTTGACCAAAGAAGCTTTGAAGTCCTGACAGCCAGCCTGTAGGAGTGAGCTGGGGCTGCCAGCCAAGGAGATGGAGAGAGTGAGACAAAGCCCTGTTAATGGGCTTCTCTGGGTCACACCAAACGGCAGCCTTTCCACCATTGGCTAGGCCAAGTTGCGCCAGGAAACCACATCAGCATCTCCCGAGCCCTCGGATGCCCACACTGGTCATTACATCCCTCTGGAAAGTCATACGTTCTACATACAAATATCCTAAAGGGATTTTCCAAACACCCCTCACCGCTTCTGGCAGCCCTGTCGCTGGGAACTGCTCTTTTTGTGGTGTTTCCCAGTGGGTGCCCCAGTTTAGCTACTTTCAAATGCACCTAAAGTTGAACACAAATTAGTAAAATTTACCTTGCAACAACCTGGGAAGTCACTGTTTTCCTCCTGCTTTCCATGGGAATGGGATTCCCTGAGCTCTCCCTGCAGCACCAGACCTGGCAAATAGCAGTTTGCTGTTTATTTGTTAATTCTCCTTTTGTTTATTAGGCTCTTAGGATCAGATTTTAGGCAACATGAGCTGTGCTAACGCACAAGCAATTACTGTGATGTTACCACAAAGACTCGTAATTAGTCCTGCACTTATCCAGCTGCACGTGATAATCGTGTGCAGATCAGACACAGACCCATGTGGACATTTGCTTGCACAATTGTTCTAATTGTGTGTGTGTGAGATGAAGGGAGGGGGATTTTCTTAGTGTTTTGCATGAACACTGTGTGTGTCTCACTTTGCCCCATGTGCTGTGTGTGTAATGAGGTGGTGGGAGAGGGTGTTTGTTGTTACAGAGGACCAGCTGTGACTCACCTAGCAGCCTGGACCCCGGACAATGGCCTAGACAGGTGGGTGGAACGGAGCAACTGGTGACCCAGAGGCCCACCCTCTTGGAAGCCAGCCGGTTCTGGCCAGTGGGAGGACAAAGGGCTGAGGAGAGAGGACCCTGGGGATCTGGAAGGCAGCTGGTTCTGGCCAGTGGGAACAAAGGAGGGAAGAGAGCGGGCCCAGGTGGAGGACAGGCTAGGGAAGGGGATATAGGGTGGTCAGTTGGAAGGAGGTTGCTGCTGGATGGAGGCAGACCCAGATGGATGGTGCTGAGAGTTTCTAGGCCCGGAGAACTTCCTGTGCTGTGTTCGGATGTACAAGAAACCTTCCTGTGTTACGCTGGCTGAGGGCCACTGCAGGCTAGAGAGCGGGGGGGCATTGCTGCCCCTTGGTGGGGAGGCCCCAGAGTGAGGGACTCCCCGTGGAGGCCCACAGAGAAAGCTGGGCGTGCAGAAGGCTCAGAGGTGCTGCAGTCCCAGGAGGTGGCCTGGGCAGAGGGTCTAACCCCCACAGAGGGCTGTCACCCTGAGGGGGGTTCCTTCCAGGGACGGTACGGAGCCGAGAGAGCAGGGGGCCTGGCAGTCTGTGACTGTGTGCAGTGCAGGGACAGGATTGTGGCCAGGAGCAGAACTCCCAACAGGTTGTTTCTCTCCGTACAGTCTGTGGCATCTGCACTAGTGTCACTGAAGGAACCAGCAGGAGCCATCCCAGGGAAACCCCACTTGGGGAGTCTTTCCCTGTGACTGTGAGACCCGGGTGTGGGGCAGCTCTGGCATGGAGCATGGACATTCCTGGGGTAGCCCTGGTGACTGCGGGGTTAAGAACCTCAGCTCTGCCCTTGGCACCTCCCTTTGGGCTCATGGGGAGCAGGCAGAGGTGGGGCTGGGCAGAGGAGTGTGTCCAGAGCCCCTAGGGAGCTGAATGCGTAGCTCCAATCGGCTGGACACCAGGCTGCTCCCAGCGGGCTCCTGCCTCGCGAGCAGCACAAGCTGGCCTCTGTTTCAGCCTCAGCAGGGGCCCAGCCCATCGGTATTCGCCTCTGCCCCTGGAGGTGGCCCCAGGTCAGGCCTGAAGCATGGAGGTGGGACGCTGATTGTGCTGGGCCTGCTCTGGGGATAGGCTCGAGGGACCCGGCCCCAGCACTGAATTCGCTTCAGACACGAGAATAGAGGGGAGCGTAACGCAAGTCTGACCCCTAAGTGCAGACATAGCCCCCACCCTCACCCCCGGCTGCTTCACACCCCCTGCACCAGAGCAAGTGCTGCTGTGGCCTCGGGAGCACGCGCCGTGTGGTTTGCACACGTGCTCACGGCCATTGCACACACACGCTGAGCAATTGTGTGCCCCAAGGAGCAGGGCAGGCAGCTGCATGTGCAGCTCAGGCAGCTGATGTTTGTGAGCCCAGGCCCGTTGTGCCCTGGGCAGGCAGCCCGTGGGCAGGGGAAAGTGGCTTTGCAGAGTCTGGTCTCGGCATGCCTGAGACCTGCATCCTCTCAGCCTCTCACTGCCTCCCAGGCCACTGTCTCCTCCCAGCCCTGGGCTCATGACGAGTGGCAGACAGTGGGATATATAAAGGAAGGGGAAGCACAGCCAGCCCGAGAAACTGTTGGAGCCAGTGGTTCTCTTCTGCCCTGCCTCCCTCCACGTGATTCAGCCTCCCAGCACCGGGAGAGCCAGGAAAAAGTAACCCCAGGGGACTGTAAGTACAAGAAATTAAGCTGGTATTGTGCAGCCAGGCAAATCCCCAGGCCCACACAAAGGGGGCAGGCACAGACAGCCCTTTGTAAGCAGACAGGGAAGTGTGTGTGTCTGGGGGGGTTTCAGAGGAGCAGCCGTGTTAGTCTGTATCCGCAAAAAGAACAGGAGGACTTGTGGCACCTTAGAGACTAACACATTTATTAGAGCATAAGCTTTCGTGGGCTACAGGGGTGTCCCAAAGTTCTTTCCATGGCCAGAGCCCAGTAGACGCTGTAGAGACCAGTGCGAGAGAGAGGAGGGAGAGGGCCCCACTAGCGGGGGGCGGTCCCTGTACAGTGCCTGCAGGGATCCCGAGGGCCAGTGCTAGCTAAGGACCCCGCTCCTGTTACAACCCAAGAGGGGCAGCTGGGGGTGTTTGTGGAAGGTGCTGTGTGCACAGGGCGCCCCGTTGGAGGGTGGCTGTGTGGCCGGGGGTGTCCGGATGGATGGGGGGAATTCCTCATTGGAGAGCTGAGATTTTCACCTCGTCCCGATGTGAGAGCGCTGGCTGCGGCTGCGATCGCTAAGGTGCGGGTTGGAATGAGTGGGGGTGAGGCTGTGAGAAGGCGGATCTGGGGGAGAACTTGTTCATCAGGTGTCCAGCACGGGGCAGGGGATGGGACGGATCTCTCTGCGCTGCTGCCAGTGGCCAGCCCAGCCTGGTGCCGGTGCCCGGTATGGTGACAGCACCCATGGCTGCAGCACTCTCCTGCTTGCCATGGCGTGTGCTGAATCCTGCAGATTCACGAGCACGTGCGTGGACTGGCTGGCTGCTCCCGGCCCAGCAAACGGGCATGGAGAGGGGTTACGCAGAAGCTATGCCTGGAGACCAAGCTCAACCAGCTCCCCCTGCCCTGTTTCTGCTTTCTGAGTGTGCTCAGCACTACAGGACGGGGCCCCTGCTCCAGCCCCAGCCTGGTTTCCAGAGCACGTCTGGGTGCAGGGGCTGGGGAGGGAGTCCTGGACCTGGCAGCTCTGGTGGAAGAGCAAGCGACCTGCCCACAGTGCCTGGGGGGAAGGTGACACAACTCTGGCCTGTCGCAGCTGTGGATAATCAGCCCCCAGAGGGGGCCAAGGATTCAAGGAGATTTTCAAAGAATGTCAATCTGCCCAAATCCGCTGGCGTTAAAGCCAGGAGCACGTGAGGCAGCAAGGGGGAGGCAGGGGTGATGGGCCGGCTTGGACAGGGAACGAGGAGGCGTGGGGCGCTGGGGCAGAGTGTGGGAAGCTCTGGCCAGGGCAAAGCTCCAAGCTGCTCCGCGCAGTTCCGATCGACCCCAGATACGTACAGCGCAATGCGCAGCCCCTCGCGGGAACAAAGCCCAATGGACTGGGTGGCACAGGTGGGCGGAACCCACCCTCCCTGCTCCACTTTTAACCTGATTCAATTGCATCCAGGACACCTGTGGGTAGAGCAGGCCCCCCTCTGGGGGTGCCCATCCCCTCCCAGTCTGGGCATGCCCATAGCCCGCTGTGGGTGCTCATCCTCCCCTCCCCCCTCTGGGGGTGCCCATGCCCTCTCCCTCCCCCTCCCGGTCTGGGCATGCCCATAGCCCGCTGTGGGTGCTCATCCTCCCCTCCCCCCTCTGGGGGTGCCCATGCCCTCTCCCTCCCCCTCCCAGTCTGGGCATGCCCATAGCCCGCTGTGGGTGCTCATC
>NC_048309.1:869677-929275 GCF_013100865.1 Trachemys scripta elegans
GCAGGCGGAGCGGGGGCAGGCGGGGTGGAATGGGGCTGTGGGTCGGGGTGGAATGGGGCTGCGGGTCGGGGTGGTGGGGCGCAGGCAGAGCGGGGGCAGGCAGGGTGGAGCAGCCTCGGAGGAGCTGGTGCTGGGGGGCAGCAGCGAGTCCTGTCCTGTGGCTTTGACGCACTAGGACGAGCAGCTCCTGGAGCCACGGGCAGGATGTTCCCGGTTCCCGTGGGGGTTGGTGGCTGGGCCCCGGGAGCGGGAGAGGCTCCCATGGAGGCTGCAGGGACACCTGTCAGGCGATCCCGCTCCCTGGCTGTGTGCTGGGGCCCCCGTCCCGCCGACCCCGACCCAGCCTGTGGTGTCTGTTTCAGATCTGCCCAGCGCTGCGCTACGCGGGGCTTGTGCAGCTGAACTCGCTGCTGGACACCGTGTCGGGTGAGTCCGCGGCCCTGCGGCCGCCACGGGGGCTTGGGCTGACGAGACCAGACTTGGGCCCGGCTCAGCCTGGGCCTGGGTGCAGAGCTGCACTGTGCTGCCGTGCTGGGGGGCAGGTCCACGCTGGGGGGGGCAGGTCCACGCAGGGGGGCAGGTCCACGCTGGGGGGCAGTGGACTGCAGCCGTGGTAACAGACTAGGCCCAGCGGCTGCTCTGCGCGAGAAGCCGGGGGCAGGACTGAGGGGCCCAGAGACGGGGCGGAGGGGGCGTCAGCCTGGCTGGGCCAAGCTCAGGTCTCGCCGGGCGACTGACTCTGCCTTCCCTGGGCACAGTGCGCAGCCCGGTGGACGAGCACATCAGCATCGATTACTCCCTCCTCAGCAACCCCGTCGTCTCCCCTGACACCCTCGATCTGGACTTCAAGGTAACGGGGGGGGGAGGGGGAGGGGCTCCAGCGTGGCCGCGGGAGCCACTGGGCCACGTCTGTGATGCCCTGGCTCCGGGGTGCGCGGGGTCGGCCCCCCATGCACGCGGATACCAGTGCGTGGGGACGCCGGGCCCTAGCCCGGGGCTGCAATGGCTGAGTGCCAGGGGAGCCTGTTCTGTGGGGCCGGGGCGGGGGCCGGCACTCACTAGCTCTGTGCTGCCCAGGGCATGTTCTACTACCGGTGGAACGAGACGCTGGCGAACCAGGCGGTGGCACCAGTGATCAAGGAGACGGAGCGCATGGTCTACGTGGCTTTCTCCGAGTACTTCTTCAACTCTGCCATGGATGCCTACTACCAGGCGGGGGTGCTGAGCATGGAGATTGCAGGGGAGGAGGTGAGGAGGGACGGGGTGGTGGGCGTGCAGATGGGGGGAGGGGCAGGGGTGTTGGGTGTGCAGCGGGGAGAGGGGGAGGGGCATGCTGATGGGGGGAGGAGGGGCAGGGACACTAGGAGTGCAGATGGGGGAAGGGGCAGGGGTGGTGGGCGTGGAGATGGGTGAGGGGGAGGGGCAGGGGTGCTGGGTGTGCAGAGGGGAGGGGGGGCAGGGACACTAGGAATGCAGATGGGGGAGGGGCAGAGGTGGTGGGCGTGGAGAGGGGGAGGGGCATGCAGACGGGGGAGGGGCAGTGGTGCTGGGTGTGGAGATGGGGGAGGGGCAGGGGTGCTGGGTGTGCAGGGGGGGCATGCTGATAGGGAGGAGGGGCAGGGACACTAGGAGCGCAGGTGGGGGGAGGGGCGGGGTAACAGCAGTGTACTGTGGGGCAATCTCCTTACCCAGGACGGTTGCATGTTTTTCAGGTGCCCAAGGAT
Organism: Trachemys scripta elegans; assembly: GCF_013100865.1. Classification (NCBI taxonomy): domain Eukaryota; kingdom Metazoa; phylum Chordata; order Testudines; family Emydidae; genus Trachemys; species Trachemys scripta. Next base: position 871,402 of record NC_048309.1, read on the forward strand.
CTGGAGGTTTTGCTGAGAGCCTCGTTCTTCGGAAGCATCATCATGCTGGTGAGAGCAGTGGCCATGGGGCGGGCGACCCTGGGAGGAGGCCGTTCCCGTGGAGGGGGTGCAGCTCCTTGGACTGGAGGTCCAGTGTGGGCCCAGGAGGATGGCAATGGGGCTGCTAGTGAGAAGAGCTGGCTGCCTTCAGGGCCCCGGCTCAGCCCTGTGCTGCCTGCCCCCTGCTCCCCTGACCCTGCTCTCTCCCGGCAGAGCCCTGCTGTGGTGGACGCGCCCCTGAAGCTGGTGCTGCAGGTGTCGGCTCCTCCACTCTGGACAATCAAGCCCTCGGGCACCTCCGTCTCGGTCATTGCCGTCCTTAACATCTCCCTGGTGCCCGTCGACCATCCCGCCATCCAGCTCTCCAGCATGACCATGGTGAGCTGCTCCCCGGGCGGGCGCAGCAGGGAGCCCAGCCCCACCTGTTGCAGTTCGTGCAGCTGTGCAGAACCTGGTCCCATGAGCCCATGGCCAGCAGTGAACCTGCCGTTGCAGAACAGCAGGGTGGCATGGGGCAGGGCTGTCTGCTCTGTGGGGTAGGCAGTAATGGGGCTGTGGCCTTGTCTCCCCTCCAGGATGCCAAGCTGAGTGCCAAGATGTCTTTGCGAGGGAAAGCGCTGCAGGTGCAATTGGATCTGCGAAGGTAACTCCCCTGTCCCTGGGAGCCCCTTGCTGGAGCGTCTGGGCAGCATCCCAAGGCCAGACTGCAGAGCTGTCCCAGGGCTGGACCTCGAAGCTGTGCTCACAGTGCTCTCTCTCTCCCCCGGGCAGGTTCCGGATCTACTCCAAGCAGTCGGCACTGGAGTCCCTGGCGGTGAGTGGGGCAGCACGGCCTGCCTGGCGCCCAGGGCATCAAACAGATGGGCCCGATCCAGCAGAACCGGGCTGGGCGGGGAGCCCCTGGCCTTGTGGCACAGCCACAGGGGACCAGCTCTTCTCCCTCCATCCCCAGGGAAAATCCACCAAGGGCTTTGGGGAGAGCAATGGGAGGCCCCTGCGGTGGTGAGGGGAAAGAAGGGGGAGTGGGGAAACGTCCAGGTGTGTGTGTGGGGGATGCCTAAAATGGGGCAGCGCGTGGAAAAGGTTGGGGGGGGCTCTCACTTAAAAAAAGAACCCCCAGCCCAAGGCCTGCAGCTGCCCTTGCTTGGCCCTAAACTGCTATGCCTTGTGCCCTGACCCCACCGCAGACCTTGGTCCAGCAAACCTATTACCCAGGCCAAGCACAAAGGGCACAAGAACAGTCCGCCTGGCCCAATGGCCAGCGCTGGGCGCTTCAAAGGGAATGAGCAGAACAGGCAATTACTGAGTGATCCATCCCGCCTGGCAGTCAGAGGCTTAGGGACACCCGGAGCATGGGGTTGCATCCCTGACAATCTGGGCTAAAAGCCGTTGATGGACCTGTCCTCCAGGAACTTATCCAGTTCTTGTTTGGACCCAGTTATAGTTTTGGCCTTCACAACATCCCCTGGCAATGCATTCCACAGGCTGACTGTGTGATGTGGTACTTCCTTGTGCTTGTTTTAAACCTGCTGCCTAGTAATTTCATCAGGTGACCCCTGGTTCTTGTGTTATGTGAAGGGGTAAATAATGCTTCCTAGTCACTTTCTCCACACCAGTCATGATTTTATAGATCTCTATCATATCCCCCCTTAGTCGTCTCTTTTCCAAGCTGAACAGTCCTAGTCATAGAACCATAGAATATCAGGGTTGGGAGGGACCTCAGGAGGTATCTAGTCCAACCCCCTGCTCAAAGCAGGACCAATCCCCAACTAAATCATCCCAGCCAGGGCTTTGTCAAGCGGGGCCTTAAAAACCTCTAAGGATGGAGATTCCACCACCTCCCTAGGTAACGCATTCCAGTGCTTCACCGCCCTCCTAGTGAAATAGTGTTTCCTAATATCCAACCTAGACCTCCCACCAGGGCCGGTGCAGGGATATTTTGCACCTGAGGCGAAATTTCCACCTTGTGCCCCCCTCCTTTCCCCCCAGAGCATCGCTTATTATAAACTTTAAAAAATGCATACTGCATAATGTGGCATTGTTCATTAGAATTAATACAAGGGGGTCAGAGGAGATGATCACAACGGTCCCTTCTGGCCCGGGGGAACCTGTGAGCAAGGAGGAGGCTGAGAATGCCCCCAGCGCGCAGGGTCTCTAAACATTCCCAGGCTCTGAGTACTTCACCCTCCAGGGGGGATCCAGGGGCATGGAGGGCAGAGCCGGGCTCTCCCAGGGAGCAGGTAAGGATCTCCCTGGGAATCAGGGCCGGCTCCCCGCATTGGCACAGTGCCACCAGGGGGGTTGGCGTTTGGAAGCGGCACCTGCGCCAGCCCTTTCCCCTCCGTCACGCTGCGGGGTTTAGTTTCACTTTCCCTTCCCCCCCTCTTCTGTGAAAACTGACCATTTATTCCTATCCTTTGTTTCCTAACTTTTAACCAGTTACCAGTCCATGAGAGAACCTTCCCTCTTCTCCCATGACTGCTGACTTTGCTTAAGGGCCTTTAGTGAGGGACCTTGTCAAAGGCTTTCAGAAAGTCCAAGTACATTATATCCACTGGGTCACCCTTTTCCACATTTGTGGACCCCTCAAAGAATTCTAATGGATGAGGGAGGCATGATTTCCCTTTACAAAATCCATGTGCTTCTTCAACATATTGTATTAATTTATGTGTCTGCTAATTCTGTTCTTTACTGTAGTTTCAACCAGTTTGCCTGGTACTGAAATTAGGGTCACCAGCATGTAATTGCCAGAATCACCCCTGGAGCCTTTAAAAAAATTAGTTATCCACCAATCATCTGGTACAGACATAGGCGCTGACTCCGTGGGTGCTCTGGGGCTGGAGCACCCATGGGGCAAAATGAGTGGGTGCTCTGCACCCACCGGCAGCCAAGCTCCCCCACCCCACCTCCTCCCTGAGCGCGCTGCATCCCCGCTCCTCCGCCTACCTCCCAGCGCTTCCCGCCCGTGTTAGCAGGTTCCGGGAGGGAGGGGGAGGAGGCGGGGATTTGGAATATTGGCTGGGAGGGGCAGAGTTGGGGAAGGGGTGGGAAGAGGCAGGGCTGGGCCTCATGGAAGGGGTAGTGTGGAGGCAGGGCCAGGGGCAGAGAGGGGGAGCTGAGCACCCCCAGGAAAGCAGGGAAGTCAGCGCCTAGGGGTACAGAGGCTGAATTAAGCAACAGGTTACATAGCAGTCAGTAGTTCTGCAATTTGATAGCTGAGTTTTTTCAGAACTCGTGGGTAAATGCCAACCAGGCTCAGTGCCTTATTACCCTTGAATTTAAAAATATGTTCCAAAAGCTCCTCTACGGGACAGTTCCTCAGCTCTGTCACCTCAAAAGACTCTCTCAGGTGTGGGAATCTCCTCCCAGCTCTGCAGCAAAGACCCATGCAAAGAATTCATGTTGTTTCTCCGCAGCAGCCGTGTTGTCAGGCCCTGGACTGTCCCGCGGCCCCACGGGCCGGTTGGCAGCTTCCCCTTTCTGCTGTACTGAACTGTCAGCTTGGGCAGGTTTTGCTAGTTCCTCCTCAAAGTCTTTTTTGCCTAATTCTACTTTTACGCTTGACATGCCCGAGTTTCTGTTCCTTTCTCTGGTCCTCAGGAGAATTTGACTTCTAATTTTGAAAGGGGCCTTTTCCTCTCTACCCCCGTCTTCCTCTGGTTAGCCAGGGGGCAGTTTTGGTCCTCTGCCTGTTTTTATTTGGGATTTACAGTTCGTTTGAGCCTCTAGTATGGAGTTTCCATGTAGCTTGCAGTCATTTCATGCCCGACTGTTACTTCTAATTTCCATGGAACGAGCTGCCTCATTGCGGTGTAGTTCCCCTTTCTGAAGTTAATGCTACAGGGATGGGTTTCTTTCCCCCCCCCCCACCCCCGGATAATAAATTGAATGACCTGAGGAGTGCTGTTACTAGGCAACTGTTAGAGTCACCTCTTGGACTAGATCAAGGCACTACTAGAATTGCCCCCCCTTGTGACTTCTTGGACTAGCCACTAGGCTAGAAATTTGGTCTCTATCCCCCCCGAGGCAAGATGTTCCCTGGGATTGTGGGGAGAGTTGAAATCCCCCCTTATTCTTGGGTTTCCTGTTTTTGTGGAGACTCATGTGCATGCAGGGGGAGCCATGGGGCCCACTGCAGCTCTAACGCTTCTTCCTCTCTCCCCCAGCTCTTCCCATTGCAGGCCCCCCTGAAGACACTGCTGCAGCTGATGATCATGCCCATCCTTAATGGTAGGGACTTGTGCTGCAGGTGGGGGTGGGGCACCGGCCCAGGACACACTCTCAAATGCTCCCTTTTCTTTTCTGCAGAGAGGACAAAGAAGGGCGTCCCGATCCCCCTGCCTGAGGGCATGGACTTCACCAAGGAGGTAGTCACCAGCCATGTGGTACGTGTGCCTCGTAGGAGGGGCCCAGCACCTGCCCCAGAAAGGGGACCCAGTTACCATGCAGAGCTCAGGATAGCACTGTGGGGCCCTGAGCTCTCTGCAGCCCCCAAGGCCAGCCCAGTTCAGGCACTGAGGTGAGGCCCCTGCTGGGCTAACGCTCCTTCCCTTCTCACTCTGCAGGGATTCATCACGGTGGGGGCAGATCTCCATTTCTCCCAGGGACTTCGGGAGGTGATTGAGAAATACCAGCCTGCCCAGGCCGGCGGCCTGCCGCGCCCGGAAACAACAGCCCCAGCTGGCTCTGACCCTCCCCTGCCGAGTTCCTTTAACACCAGCCTGCCGAGCCCGGAACCAACAGCGCCAACTGGCTCTGACCCTCCCCTGCCGAGTTCCTTCAACGCTACGGCGCCCCAGGCCAGCCTTCGCTAGAAAGCGCCCACCTGCTCGGCCTGCACCGGGGCGATGGCAGGAGCCAGCCCCTGGCTGGAGCTGCTCGGGGAGGCAGGGCAGCAGTTGCACTGTGACACTAATAAACAGGGTTAGACACGGCCTGGGCAGTCTGGGCATCACTGGCCACGGGGCCTTTCCCAGCAGCTGTCAGACTGCTCCCCCTGCCCTACAGCTGATGGGGGCCTGGGAACTGGTGCTAGAGCCAGCTGGGGGAGACGGTGCACCTGCAGGCCCCAGCAGCTGAAGCAGTCCTTGCAGTAACCAAGCCCCCCCTGTGATTGGGGACTGGAGACCCAGAGTTCCCCAGAGGGCCCTTCTCTCCCCCTCCGAGCCGTTCGGCTGCTGCAGGGGCTTGCACTGTATGGCCCAGCTGCTAGGGGCAGGACAGGGCCCGGCTGGGGTAGAGGTGAGGCCCAGCCAGCCTCCTCACCCACAGTCCCTCCCACAAGGGCAAATGTGGGGGACCATGAAGGTCTCCCCCAGCCACAGGGGGCCTTAAACATCCAGGCTCCCAGCCCAGGCACCATGAGCTGGGGGGAAATGAGCAACAGTCACAAGGATCCAGGTTCAGCTGTGACATTTTATTGCAAGGCCCAGGGAGCAGCCCATGCCCTAGGGAGTGAGTGGGGGCAGGGCTGGGAATGTCTTCATTTCACACCTCCTTCATCAGGACACATGAGAACTTTCCCAGGGCAGACCTGAGACACAGCACAGGTGGCTGCTGGCTACAGCAAGGCCTGTTGCAGGCCCAGGGTGATGCCTAAGCCAGCCCCATGGGACACGTGCAGGGAGCCTCGGAGCAAAACAAGGCCATGGGGTGGGTGCTGTTCCACCCCCAAGGTGAGATGGCAGCTCCAGGGCCCAGGGCAAGAGGCAGGAGAGCCCCAGGAGGTAAAGGCCACAGCAGGAGCGAAACCAGCAGCTGCCCAGCCACTCAGCTCTAGCCCCCACCCCTGCAGTGCACTGCCACCAAGCCTGCACTGCCTACAGGCAGGGGTCCCCATTAGAGGTGAAGGGCAGCACCCCCCACTCCCCCAGAAGCATGGAAACCCAGGTCAGTTTTCCCCCGCTGGAGGAGCTAGGGAGCAGTCGGACACCCACTGGCCTGTGCCAGCACCCAGTGCACTCAGCACTGTGGAAAACCCGTATCTACTGCAGTCGCTGAGCGGTGAGAGGCCCTGGTCCTGCCAGGCAGTGGCCCGTGGCCCGGGAGGGGGTGGGGAGCTGCCCCAGGCAGTAGTGCAGGCCCTGCTCTGCCAGGCTCTCAGTAGGGCTGCTGTTGAATGAAGCGTCTGAACATGGTGAAGGCGGCTTGCGGTTGGTCTGTGGGCACCATGTGGCCAGCTCCCTGCAGAAGACAGGTGAAGGCACCAGGTCAAGGCCAGTCATGCAGGGCTGGAGGGAGCATCCAAACAGCCTCAATGGGTGGGCTAGTGATTCGCAACCTCGGCCAGAGCCCAGCCAGGCCCCCCCAGCTCCCGGAGATCCTGACTCTCTGCAACTGGCCCAGCCTCCCTCCTGCCTGCAGGGCTGAAGGACACTAGGTCCCAGAGACAGAGGCCACAGCTCCAGCTCCCAGGCCAGCTCTGCAGGATGGTGTGGCCTCATGCCAAAGTACAGAGGAGCTGCTGAATCCCACCCCGGCATGAGGAGGAAGGGGCCCTGCCCCCTCATTGTCAGTCGGGGAATGTGTAGAGCTGCTCAGCTCCCGGCTGCTGCTATGAACACGTTTCTGCAGCCCAGGGTCCCACCCTGCCATGCCGGGGGCTAGTTACCTTGATGGTGAGGAAGGCGATGTTGGTGAATTCCTTCACAAAGCCCCCGATCTGGTCTTCAGTCCCATCGTTGTACAGCCAGGGCCTGCGAGCCACTTGCACCTGGAACCAGAGCCCAACACCCTTAGAGCCGGCCCCTCGCTCTCTCCAGGTGTCACCTGACCAGTTCTGGGCAGGGCAGGCCATTCCCTGACCCTCCTCCCGCCAGTACTGGCTCTTTGGCTATGTCTTTACCCTGACACCTGTCACTGCAGCAGTCCCAGGGGGCTGTGCCCCATCAGCACCTCACTGCCCAGCAAGTCCCCCTCCCCTGCCTACCTTCTGGTCCAGGGAGTCCACGAACCACTCGTCCCCCAGGAAGTTGCAGGCCATGTCGATGTCACCATTGTACACCAGGATCCGGTATTTCTGCCAAGAGCACAAGGGAGTCACCTGGGCTGGAGGGGCAGCAGCTCCATGCCTCAGCTTGGGATCTGCTCAGAGCAGCTGGCAGCCAAGGGCAGGGAGAGCTCAGCAGCTGAGGGGTCAGGTGAGGCTGGTGGGATGCCCCGCCTCAGGTATTACTTCTCCCAAAGGGGCCAGACTGGGGTTTGGGATCCCCCAAACTCACCATGGTGCCAAGCAGCTTCAGGTACTGGTCGTTCACAGTCATGTACTGCCGCTTGTAGCTGTGGTTCACCTCCGAACTGTGAAGGAACAGGCAGAGTTACACCGGCAGAGACCCACCCAGTTCCGGCCAGGAGGCCGGGTCCTTGCCAGGCCAGAAACCTCCCCACCTGCATATGCGCCACTCAGGCGCCTCTTGAGGGATGTGCAGCGCCTGCCTCACTTCAGGGGTGTTCAGGTAGGTGGTGGAGGCTGTGGAGTTGGTGCAGGGGGGTTCCAGGCGAACCCCTTTCTTGGCTGCTGGCATCCGGAGCAGATTCTGGGAGAGGAAGAGTTATGAGGAGAGAGAAAAGCTGCGGCTGTGGGGCAGAGACCCGATTCCCTCAAGCCCCCTGCCCAATGCAGCAGGGAGAGTTAACCGCCTCTGCCCAGGCCCGCCATGGGCAGCACTGCAGGCTGGCCAGAGCCAGTGCCAGCCCCAGAGCCTGAGAGACACTGCCTGCTCCTGCAGTCATAGCAGGGTAGCACAGCAGGACAGGGGCAGGCAGGTGCCGGTTCCCCACACCCCAGGAGCCGGAGCCCTGACTCTTACCTGCCTCCAGGAGTATTTCAGGGGCTGCTGGATGAAGGAGATGCCCAGGTCATGGCTGATGAGCTGGTCCTGATCATACCTGCAGCCAGGGCGAGAGCAGCCTGAGAATAAGCGGCTCCACCCCCAACCCTCACTTGCTCAGGTTCCCCTTTCTAGGGCAGAGTATTAGACTCTGCCATTGGCCTCAGAATCCTGAGGAGGAAGGAGAGCCCCAGACAGCAGCCGGGAAACCCCAACCCGAAGCCCCTTCCTGGAGGGATCCTCTCCAGGGCCCCTGCCGAGATTGCCAGCAAGGATCTATCTGCAACAGGCTGGCTGCACTCCTCCCACCTGCTCCCGGGCCGCAGGACTTTGGAGTGGTGCCGATCTCTCCAGACTCAAGTCAGCCACCTGGAGGGGCTGGAGCCAGCTGTTCCTACCTGTAGCTTCCAGGGACACCGCCCGCACATGGGGCATAGAGATTGTAGATGTTCAGGCCCGACTCCTCCACGATCTGGATCATCTCTTGCATCTGGAACAAGCCATGGGGGTTGGAATCCAGCAGGCATTACAGCAACTCATGGCTCAGGGGCTACCATGGTCTGCAGGGCATTGGACTGATTCGAGGAGCTGCCATGGGCCCATCTGCTCAGCCACCTGCCCCTTTAAACCCTGCCCTTGGATCCAATCCCTCATGGAACTACACCTGTTCAGACAGCCAGGGAAAGGACCTTGCTGCTGGTGCAGAACCCAACACAAGGTACAGGGATCAGCCAGACTCTGCTCTGCCCTAGGGAACGGTAGCACTGCTACACCAGGCTAGGTGCTACTCCGGGGCCTCCCCAACACTCCCTGGCCCATACTCACCTTGAGGGTGCAGTTCAGGTTGGAGTTTTTATGGAAGTTGCATTTTCCCTGGGAGCAGCAGAAGCGCTGCAGATCTGTCCACAGCCTGAGCAAGAGACCCTTGTGAGTGCAGGAAACAGCAATGCAATAGGCCAGGACATGAAGCCACCAACCCGTAGGAAACTCCAGTGACTACCAAGCACTGTAGCACTTCTCTGCTACACAGGCTCCATGGGCACATCACCCCTGTCCTCTACTCCCACAGGACAGCAAGGAGAGTCCTTATCTTCAAGGCACTCACTGGCCTGCATGCAGAACACCTACGAACCTAAGGCTCTGGGCTGACAATCATGAAGGGTAACTCCACTCCTCAGGCACAATGGAGCGGTCCCCATTAGGGAAAAGCAGGTGACAGAGCTGCCTCAGGAGTGGCTCTAGACTGTGGGACAAGGGACCACCCCAAACCTCCACACCTCCTGCGCCAAGTGCCAGGCATGCTGCTCTAACCAGTCTTCTCCAGTATAACAGCAGTGCCAGCACAGAAATCAAATCACCCCTCCACTGCGCACAACCCTCCCCCTGAGGAGTGGAAGAACAAGCCCCATGTGACTGACATCACTCACTGTGTGCCTGGAGAGTGCTCAGATGCTGCAGAGAGGAGGGTGGGAGGAGACCCCAAGTAGAACAGAATGGAATTCCCACTCCCAGCCAGCAAGCACAGTCCTGAGGGGCGTGGGCCAGTCCTCCAAACCCTTTCGCAGCAGATCCCGTTCCCTGGAAAGGCTGCAGCCCCCCAGCAACAGCGAGGAACTGGCCTGCTGGGGTAGCCAAGCTTCAAGGGCAGCACCCTGGCCAGGGAGGCTGGGCCAGAGCAGAGAATGGCCACCAACTCCCCCATCCGCACTCTGATCCCGAGTCCCAGGCCACAATCCTGCATGCTAGAGGCCAGCGCCCTCTAGCTGCGATTCGATAGCCTGCAGCCCCAGTATCTGCACATTCTTACCCCGTTCCCAGGAGGCCGTGGTAATAGGCAAAGTAGACCAGGGAGTTGTCATTGATCTCATAGGAGGAGAGGCCATTTCCCACGGCGAGTCCCTAGAAAACAGGGCGCAGCAGTCAGAACTTGCGGCGCATTCCCCACGCCAGGCAGAGCAGGGACCAAGGCACCTGCTGAGCAGGAAGCAGTTGCTTCGGGCGGGGAAGGGGGGGCGAGCTGGCCTGGACAATGGGGTCTCCACAAACCCCACACTGGAGATGGATAGCCCGGAGCACAGTTGAACACCCCCCAGCATGGACGTAGTATGATGCAAAGCCATATGGAGAGAGCTGGCCCCTTGGCACACACTTCTCTCTGACAGAAGGCATCTCCCCTCAGGCCACCTGGTGTCCCGTCCACCCCTCCCCCCCAATCAGCTCAAGGACTAGCCCATGTTACAATGTGCAGCAGCAGGAAGAAACTGTGGGGCTAGTAGGATTCACATGGCTGCCCCCTCTCCTCACCATACGCTCCAGGGAAGGGGTCAGAGCCTGCATGTCCCTTACCTTCAAGTTGATGCTGGAGTCCTGCATCACCCACTCAGCCAGCGTGGGGATGTAAATGCCAGCGTAGCTCTCCCCAGTGAGGAAGAACTTGTTCTTGCTGTACTCCGGGAAGAGGCGGAAGAACTCCTTCAGCGCCAGGTAATTATCGCGGGCCACCTGCAATCAGAGGAGGCTGAGGCAGGCTGTGCTGCAGGCACCCCAGCTCTGGAACCAACTCCTTGCTGCTGGAGACTGGCAGCAAGGGAGGGGACAGGTGTCACTGCCAGCAGCCTCAGAGCCTCACTCACCTGGGTGTCATTAGTGGCATAGTCTTTCTCATCAGAGTAGGAGAAGCCAACACCTGCTGGGGACTCCAGGTACAGCATGTTGGCAATCTGCAGAGACAGCCCAGATCACTCAGGGAGAACAGGTAACAGCCAAGACCCTCCACTCTGCGGCCCTGAAGGTGCCAGATCATGGTACTAGCTCGATAGCCAATCAGGACAAGGCAGCGTCTAACTGTAGCACCTGCTAACACGGTCAGGTTAAAACCTCCATCTCACTTGTTTTTGGTGTTGGCTAGAATACGCTGGCTAACTCCCTAGCACGTCCTAGTCTAGACAGCCTAGGAGGCAAGATGGAGGTAAATAAGGGAGAAGCCTGCCAGAGGCTCCATTTCTATGGGAAAATGGAAGGCAGGGCTTAGTGCCCCCCCCAAATGCATATAAGGCCCAGCACCCTCCTGGGCCTACACCCCAGCACAGCTGTTGCCATTGGAACGGCCTGCCCTGTGCACCTGGCAAGGGGGTGGGGGTGGGGGTGGGTAGAGAACACTGTCCCTTTCAGGAAGTGGAGTCCATACCTTATTCCAGGAATAGTCATTATACTGCAGGGTGGTCCCATCCGGCTGGATCTAATAAAGGAGAAGCCTCGGTTACCGTAACAGAAGAGCCAATGCAGGAGATGCACTGTCAGGCTGGCCAGCCTGTCCCCCTTGGAGGAAGCAGGGGAACCATCCCTGAACCCAGTGCCTAGGTGGCTTGAACCAGCAAGGTTCAGGAGACTGTGAGGCTCCCCCTCCCTGCAGTTACAGCCCAGTCACTGCTGCCAACCCTTGGAGGGACATTGTTCCCAGCAAACCAGGGCAAGGGTGGGATGGGGGACTTAGGGTGGCTCAGGCCAAGGAGAGGGATGGTGGTGACTTACCGTGAAGGGGCCATGCTCGGTCAATAAGCCAGACATGGAGCTGCAGCCAGGTCCCCCGTTCAGCCACAGCACCAGAGGGCTGCTCTCAGGGTTGTTCTGAGCCTCTGTAAACCTGGAGACCCAGTGATACTCAGACCTCAGTGGTTCAGGAGTCAAATTAGCAATCAACATTACCCGAAAGAGTCAAGGATGTGGGAATTCATTGCTTCGTTTACTATAGCACTATCGATTCATATTGAAACAGTAGGACATGGAAGTATTTCATGTAACATAAGAACGGCCGTACCGGGTGAGACCAAAGGTCCATCCAGCCCAGTATCCTGTCTCCCAACAGTGGCCAATGCCAGGTGCCCCAGAGGAAGTGAACTTAACAGGTAATGATCAAGTGATCTCTCTCCTGCCATCCATCTCCACCCTCTGACAGACAGAGGCTAGGGACACCATCCCTGCCCATCCTGGCTAATAGACTTCACCACCATGAATTTATCAGTGGCTATCTAGTTCTCTTTTAAACCCTGTTATAGTCCTAGCCTTCACAACCTCCTCAGGTAAGGAATTCCACAGGTTGACTGTGCGCTGTGTGAAGAAGAACTTCCTTTTATTTGTTTTAAACCTGCTGCCTATTCATTTCATTTGGTGACCCCTAGTTCTTGTATTATGGGAATAAGTAAATAACTTTTCCTTATCCACTTTCTCCACATCACTCACGATTTTATAGACCTCTATCATATCCCCCCTTAGTCTCCTCTTTTCCAAGCTGAAGAGTCCTAGCCTCTTTAATCTCTCCTCATATGGGACCCGTTCCAAACCCCTAATCATTTTAGTTGCCCTTTTCTGTATAGATCTTAGTCTCACAGAGAAATGACTGACCACGTATTTGATCAACTGGCTAACAACCCCAGGCAGCAGGTATCACAGGCCAGGTCCTGCCCAAACTCCACCCCAAGACTCCCTCCTACTTCCTGCTCTTGCCCCCCATGGCCCAGCACTCGGGGCGGCTCCCCCCTCCCCAGCAGCCAGGGTGGGGGGCTCTGGGCTCTAGCAGGAGATTGGGGGTGGGGGGGGAAGAAGGGCTAGCCTCCACCAACGGGTAGCGCCACCCACGTTAACAACATACTAAACGCAGCCTGGTTAGTTAATAGTTAAATCCCGCAGTGTTTTAGGATCAGCGGCTGGAAAGAGCCGCCCCCAGTGGAGTAGCGCTGCTATGGCCAGAGCACCCCCTGAGCCCAACCCCAACCCACGCACCCCTCTGACCAGCGGGGCCCCACAGCGGGCGGCGGCCCCTCGCCCCGCACCTACCAGTAGTGCAGGCGCTTGTGCGGGTCGATGCGGAGGTAGCCCGAGTAGTGCCGGAAGGAGGGCTGCTTAGCCAGCCCCGGCAGGTAGCTCACCTCGTCGGCGGAGGGCGCAGCCCCGACGCGGGGGGCCGCCAGCAGCAGCGCGCAGAGCAGGACAGGCCCCATCTGCGGGCGGAGACGAGAGTCAGCCCGGCGGGGGGAGCCCCGGCCCAGCCAGACCCGGCCCAGGACCCCCCGGCCCGGCCCAGCCAGACCCGGCCCAGGACCCCCCCGGCCCNCCCGGCCCAGGACCCCCCGGCCCGGCCCAGCCAGACCCGGCCCAGGACCCCCCCGGCCCGGCCCAGCCAGACCCGGCCCAGGACCCCCCAGCGCGGCCCAGGACCCGCTCCCCCCGGCCCGGCCGGCAGCCGCCCGAGCACCCCGGCCCCGCTCCCCCAGGCCGCGGCCCGAGCTCCCCGGCCCCGCCCGGCTCTCACCTCCCGGCAGCAGGTTCCCCTTGAGTAGGGAACAAGGCACGTGACCCGTCCATATGAACCAAGGCGGTCACGTGACGCTGGGCGCAGCTGATCGCGGAGGGGCGGGGCCAATCCCGAATAGAGCCAATCAGAGCCCAGCGGCTCCCAGTCTCCGCCCTCAATTCCGGCTTCTGGCCGGCGCGCGAGGCCCTGCGGGAGCAGCGCCGCCTGGCGGAGGAGTCAGGCGCTGGCCGGGGTAGACACACGGGCCGGCACGTGGGGCCCCCAACGCAACCTGCCCAGGTCTCCCTCTGGCCGCAGAAGGGGCCGCTGGGGGGCTGGGCCTGTGCCCCAAGCTCCCGGGCACAGCTCGCCAGGCCCGGCCCCACGCTGAGCTCCCCGTGCAGCGAGCCTGGGCCAGCCCGGCGCCCGGCAGAGCCCCCCACAGCCCCAGGAGGGAGGTGAGCGCCGCCCTGCTCAGGCTGACAGGACACGAGGCTGGTTCATTTTCTCCAGCGTCGCTCAGGCTCTCACTAGCACTAGGACCCTTGAGCGCTTCACTGGGGCTCTGCGTTCCCTACTAGGAGTGTACAAATGTCACCACTCTCCCCACAACAGCTGTACAATGCCAGGTGCTCGAGCCTGACTGGCCTGCTTAAAAATAGCCACAACCCCGTGCTCTGGGGGAATGCCACAGAGATGGCTGCCGCTGCCTGCCACCCACCCACCCGATTCCACCACGTCCATGGCACCAACATCTGCATCGACCCCTCGCACACTCAGGCCACCCGGGTGGAGAGCTTTGCCAACGGGCTATGTTTCAGCCAGGAGCCCCTGGAGCCTGGGCAGATCTTCCTAGTGGAGATTGAGGAGAAGGAGCTGGGCTGGTGTGGCCACTTGCGGGTGGGGCTAACAGCACATGACCCAAGAAGCCTGGATGTGGTGCCCGAGTATTCGCTCCCAGACCTGGTCAATATGGGGGACACCTGGGTTTTTGCCATCACCAGGCATCACAACCGTGTTATTCCAGATGGCTCGGAGGCTCGGGTCCAAGGCTTCCTCTCAGACCCCTACCTGCTCATAGAACAAGTCAGGATTCCCCGAGACAAGCTGGTGGGACGGAGCAGGCCCAGCCAGTACAGCCACGTGCTGGATGACTTGTACAAGACAAATGTGCTGCCCCCGACAGCCCGGAGGAGCAGGATTGGGGTGCTGTATGCCGTCCGATCTGACGGGATGGCAGACATGCACATCATCATCAATGGAGAGGACATGGGACCGAGTGCCAGGAGCCTCCCTGCCTCCCGCCCACTCTATGCAGTGATCGATGTCTTTGCTTCAACCAAGAGCGTCCGTGTCATCCAAGTGGAATATGGCTGTAGGTATCTGTTTCCTCCCCTCCCTGTAGAATCATCCTGGACAGGCCCCTCTGGCTGGATCAGAGCTCAGGGAGATCAGAGTGGGGTGGGGCTCAAAAAAACTACTTAAATCCAGTAAGATTAAATGTCACAGTCTCCCAGGGGCACAAGCTCAGATACCATGGTGCTGAGCAAAAGACTGACAGATTAGACGGGAGAAAACACTCATTTCCTGCTGGATACAGCTTCAGCCCTGAAAATCAGAACCTAGCTCAGGTTCCCCAACACTCATTTGTCTGACCTTCCAGCCTCTTTTCTCTACACTCCTGAGGCTCTCACCTCTATGTCCTGATCTCCATAGCTCTAGTTTCTGCCTCCGGGCCCTGCCCTGGCCACCTATCGTCTCTGAGCTCCTGCCTGCTCTCATTTTTGTGACATTTCCAAGTTGGGATCAGCTTGGAGAGGCAGTTCTGGGCTGAGATTTGGGTGCAGGGAGCAGAAACAGTGTGTTGCCATTTATGTCCTGCAGAACATCCAGGGACTCCTGTGTTACGGCCTCTGGTGAAGATGTTCATAGATAGGGATAGTGGGTATGGGGCCATCCAGCCCACTCCAGTAGTGGTAAAGTCATTTCCATCGCAAAGCTGTTCAGTGGACGAGATGTGCAATCAGTTTGGTGTCTCCGTCAAATTCCTGATGGGACAGGTGGCCAGGGCACACCTTTTGTGACACATGTCACAAAATCCACCATCACTAATTAGCCACCTCATTGGCTACCTTAGAGAGGCCAAGTACTAAGTGAGACAAGGAGGCTGTGGAAGAACTCCTGACATGTTAATGGCTAGTAACATAAGAATTGCTATGCTGGCTAACATGCCACATTTGTTGTAATGGATCAGTGCTTATTGGCGGATACCTGGATTCTAGATGTGAGGCCACATGTACAGCACTACAATAAAACCAAAGAACAACTGTAACTATGGAACAGGCAGAAGAGTGACTTATCGATGTAGGGAAAGCCTTCCCTTGTTTCACTGGCTTAAAGTTCAGATTATTTTGGTACCAAGGCTAAAATCCAGTGGTTTCTCTGCTAGTTGTTTTGAGTTAGTTCCGTGAATGTCCAAAACCAGGGAGATAAGATACGCTCTGCTGTGCAGGCTAGGATGATATTTTGAACCTGACTCATGTATTTGCATGTGCAATTATCAATCATTAAACTTACTTTGATCTAACAGGACCCCAATGCTTTAATGAGCAACTTTGGTAGCAAGCAACCTCTCATGTTATTCCTGGACTGAACTACACCTTTTGTGGAGGGCCTGTGTCCAGCTCAGAATGTGAATCAATATCTTTTTCCCCGTCGGCCCTCTAGGCTGGAAGCTGTTGGGGGCAGGTGCAGTACCAGGCAAGTTGCCTCAGAATGTTCACTAGGGCTTCGTAAGATGGCTGGAACTGATGCAGGAGGCAGACTCTGGCTCTTCTCTCACTTAAGGCTTCAGTGATTTCTATTTCTGCAAAGCTTTCTTAGCATATAAAGAGAAGTTTTACTGTTTATTGGCCAGGAGACAGTTTGCAGAGGAAACATAGAAAGAACAAGCTGCGGCCACTGGTGATGCTTGTGGGTCACAAGGGAGATTCAGGGCAAGTGGACATGGGGAGGAAGAGATTGCCGCAGATAGCAACAGGGACACTTCTTACCTAGTCCCCTGGTCATAACAGCCCGAGAGCCCAGTGCCTCCAAGTTAAGGTAAACAAACTATTTGAAAATACACCCAAGGTCAGACACATCCTCTAAACAGTGGTAACATGTTTGGACTCAGTACTGCTCTACTTATATCTCTGCCTCTGATTGCATCTCAAATTCCTAGAAGTCACCAGCACTTAAGGCAGCCATTTTACAGAGACATTGAGCAAGAGTTCAGATTAATCAGAGCTGACGGGTTCTTAACCACAGGGCTGACACAATGGCCAGACCATTCCAGCCTTTGAACTCTCCGTGGCTCCTCCCCGAGAGGTAGTCAGGGGTGGGGCACTGTAGCAGGATAACATGGGGTGAGCAGGCCCTGCTGCTGCCTGGGGTGTATGGTGGATAGCGAATTCACTCTCCAGGATTCGCTGAAGACTTTTACCAGCGCCCAATAACTCAAAGAATTCAGAAAGAAAAGGTCTAGAAGCACACTGGAGATTTTATTTTTTCTGCTGAGTGTCGAGAGCCTTACAGGAAATCTGCTGGGACCATGTGGGGGGTGGGATCAGAGCCTGCGGCCCAGCCGGAGCACTACTGCGAGGGAACAGAGAACGCACTGACTAAACCAGCTCTAACCAGTTAATCATAACACTGTTGTGAAACCAGTCTCTCTGGAAAACCCCAGCCAGACCTCAGAGGGATCCAACATTCAATCCTGCTGTGTCTGCTAACTCAGGGACAGGAAGAGATAGAGAGGAGGGCAGGGGATAGGAAGTTCACGCAGCCTTTAGATGAATTAATAGGGCCTTTTCAAAATCCATCATGAAAATTCACCAGCACAGGCACATAAACTGCTCTCCTAGCCTTTACTGGGAGGCTAGAAAAGTAAGTACTTCCATCCTTCACTCTCATGTTGTGCTTCTCAGCAGTAGCTCTCCCAAGGAAAGCAGGAGAGCCTTGCCCCAGCGTAATCAGCAGGCAGATCTTTGTGAGGCTGAATTAATGGTGTCCTTGAAGCAGATTAATCTGCTGCTGTCCCAGAACAAACTGCCTTCCAGGAGCCACTGGCCCAGTGGCTCTTCTCTTCTGTGACAGAGCCACCTGCCTCCTAAGGTTGCCTCAGAGCAGCAAGCTCAGCTTTTTCCTTTCCTTCCACTTTCAGTCCCTTCCTTGCAGACCCTTTGTCGACTGGTCATCCAGAAGCACATTGTCCACCGATTGGCCATCGATGGGCTGGACCTGCCTCCGCTCCTGAAGAACTTCTGCAAATATGAATGAGATGGCAAGATCACCCTCAGCAGGCAGGCCCTTCAAACTTGAAGCCCCTGTGAGTGACCAAGAATGGCCTTCCAGAAAGGGATCCATGCTTCCAGAACCGCTCTTCCATCTTCGCCCAAGGAGCCCCAGGAGCAGAGGTGGTCCCCCCACTTCACAGCCGCTGACTGGAACCTCAGCAGTTACACCCGTCCTGACCTCCATTGTGCCGTGGAAGTGCAGTGCCATAAATGGCACAGAGACCACGGGAATGGCAGAGTCTTACAGCACAGACAGTCAAGAGCAGCAATGGGGGGATTCCCTGCACACAAAGGGACACGGAGGGATTGGTGCATGTGCCAGATTGTTGTAGAAATGAGAGGATAATAAAGTGCTTCAAAACAGAAGCAAATTGTTGGGAGTACTGACTGGTGTGGCCTAGTCTCAGGCTCCTTCACATAGCAGTGGAGAGAGGGTAGCACAGAATATCCCCGAGGTTGTGTCAATTGCTGTCAGCTACTTCAGAGTCACATAATTCAGTGACGATAAACTTGCCCTAACCAAAGGGGTTGGGGGAGGTTCATTTCCCATCAGCATCCTGCACAAGAAGTTTCCGAAGGGACAATCCAGGTAAATGTGGAGCCCTGGCTGCTTCTTCCAGGCACAGAGGGACTCAGAGCTATTAGAAACGGAATAGATGAAGCAGAGGGATAGTTCCCTGCTTTGTAGGATCTCAGTGGGGGATGACAGAGTTAGAATTGTGGCATAAGCAGGCAGGGAGGTCAGCGACTTGCTGGTTCCAGTGTGAGGTAAGGTCAGGGCCTGTGATGCTGGTTCTAGAATGGGGAGAGGTCAGTGCTGGTACATTATGGGGAGAAGAGGCACCAGCCTGATTCCTACACTGGCAATGTCTTATTTTGGGAAGGAAAAAGCTTCTTCAGGTTTTTTAACTTCTATCCAAGGTAACTGTTTTTCCTTCCAATAGGGAAGCATTTTGTACAGAAACCAGAAAGTGATTGGAAGGTGACTCAAAGATCTGTTTGCTGCATGGCAAATTTACCCATCAAATAGGAGATTTAGGATTAAGGGCTTGTTATATCACAATCCACACTTCATACGGAGGCCCAAATAAAATGCCATCCCGAGGTGGCACGTAAACAGGACACGACTATATCATAATTATCTCAACAATCGCTGCTCTGTACAAGGCCTTTTCATGGTCCAGGAACAGTTATAATAGTACAGTCCTATCTGCCCTGCATGTTAACTGTGTTGGAGCTCCCCGTAACTGAGCTCTAATCCTCCATCCCAATCTGGATGGGAGGTGATTCCACCCCCCCTTCCCCGCCCCCAACCTAGCTGTAGTTTAGCTGGTCCATTTTTACAGATGGGTCAGCATCACTCTGTCCCATAGTAGGGCAGCAACGTCCAAGTCTGCAGGACCTTCCTTATTCAATTCCGCAGGAAAGCCTGCCTCATACCCCTTAGAATTAAGAGCACGCTCTCCATGTTCAAAGCACTGATCAAACGTGAACTGACTCTCACCACACTACAGAGAGGGAGCTGAAAAGAGAGGCTAAAGGCCTCAAGCCGGACTCCTTTCTTTCAGCTGGAAACAAAGAGAGCCAGCATCATGTGAGGATCAGTTCTTTGCAGACTATGTCTGTCAATCCCACCAATGGCAGGGCAGGTGTTTGCACACACAAAGCAAGCCTCTCTTTGAAAACCGGGCCCTAGCTCACTAAGAAAAAATACAGAAGAGCTGGGATTGGAATGCAGCTGCCAGTGCAATGTGCTATCACTAACCCATGCGGCTTCCAGCTCACAGGGTGGAGTGGGATGCAGGATGAGAGTTCTCCTGAGCCCTGCACCTGGAATGAAAATTACAGCCTAGTTCTCATTCCACTGGTGTAATTTCTCTTAGGAAAGATGTTTACTCAAAAATAGTGGTGACTTATTTCCAGTGTTGCACATGGAAAGGTGGATGAAATGGGCAGCCATGTGGTATGAATGCAGCGGAAACCCTGGTACAAACTCTGTATATTGTAAATCAATTCTGCCACAAACTGACTTCTTCCTCTTCGGGCACCTATCTAGGAACATGCAGGACAACATTTTCAAACCTAGGCCTCAGATTTGCAATGCCCAGTGCTGGGGCACACCACAGAATGTTAATGTGCTCAATTAGAGCACAGCAAGACCCCTCTGAAAGCATGGCCCCTTGATTTCAGTGGTTGAAAGGCTGTTTATGCAGAGACCTGCCTTAGCCCTGGAGCCTACCTGTTGAGGATTGGCAGAAGCACAATCTGCTATTAATAATCAGTCTGCTCCTACATTTTCTCTTTTCCTTCCCCCTCACAGATGCCAGCAGACAGCTCCAAGTGGCAAAGAGCAATCTACTAAGTGTTTATCAGTGTGGGGAGACATCTCTTCCTGCTGGGGTTTTGGTTCCAGGAGTGCTCAGAAGGAAAACACAGGAAATTGCAGCTCCTTCACATGTAGAAGCAACCCTTGTGTATCAGGAGAAGACACTAAAGCAGCCTTGTAGTGGTGCCCAGCAGAGTCCAAGGTTCCCTCTCAGTAGCAGATCAGGGTACAGGGACATAAGGTGGGAGCCTTATAGTGGACACTATTGTGGAAGGTATTCTAGAAAGTTTCCCCAGCATAAACAGGATGAGATCTCTATATGGGATTATCCATCTGAATGGGTCAGAGACAAGCAGCCATGTGGCCCCTCTGGCATGTATCCAAGTGCCTCTGTGAAAGGATATCCTCCAACCCAGCAAAGGAATGGGCAGCACGTTGGTGAGCTGGGCAGCCCAGGGGGAGACTTCCCACTGGCTACCTGTGGATTTCCTCCCAGAGGTGCTTTTCTTATGCCCATAAAACTCAGTAAGAACAGAGGTCGACAGTCAGTGCAGAACCCTCCTCCAGACATTTGCATCCTCACTCTTGCCATGATGATAGCTGGCATCCCCACAGTGCCTGTGCCAGGGATTAAAGAGGAGGATCTGATCAGAGCTGCACAGAACTTCATGGCAGAGAATCCAGAGCAAGGTGTACAGGGGGAGATAACTCCAAAAAGGACAGGGGATGCACAGTTCTGGAAGACAGACAGACAGAGGAAGAGACCAGTAGACAGAGGCTTCCAGCCCCCTTCCATAGCACACTGAGAAGTAAAGCCAAGGAGAAATTCACAATTCAAAGCAAAAGGCTTTCAGGAAAATATCTGATGCTATATTTACATAAAGGAGTTTATATTACAGAACTCTAGTGCAAAAGGAAACCTTTGACCATACAGTAGTTCTGTTCCTGCGAATGGAGTGTGGATTCTGATGTTAACAAAACTGTGACTGAACCATTGAGCCAAAAAAAACAAAAACAAACAAAAAACCCCAGAAAACAAACCACAAACAGTTTGACATGACATGACTAAACCAGGCTGAGCCAGGGTGGAACAAATTACTGACCTAAATAGCACCTTCTGTCCTATTCCCTCACCACTCCCTGTTGACTGGTACAGAAAATTATATCTACATCTCCCTGCCCCCAGGGTCTCCTTGCCTGAAGGTGCCAGAGAGGGACCACGCACCAACCCATCCATATATCCCCATGTCGTGCAGCAGCCCTTACTGGCTGGGACTGGGACTGCTCTCTCCTCTGCATGCCCACTACAGTACATTTAAATCTCCGATTTCTCCACTTCGCTGTTTGTCTTACCGTAACTCTAATTTCAGAGGGGAGCTGTGTTAGTCTGGATCTGTAAAAAGCAACAAACAGTCCTGTGGCACCTTATAGACTAACAGATGTATTGGTGCCACAGGATTCTTTGTTGCTTTTTACAGATTTATGGTATCACTGTTTTGTTCCCCCCTCCCATGTCAGTGACACAAGCCTATTGACGATAGAGGGCAGGTTTATGTGGAATTAAGAGCTGCCATAACCAGCCAAACCACTCCAGCGCTCCTAGCAGAGGCTGCAGACAGCAGCTCCCTGGTAGCACAGGTTGCTACCCTCCGGGGTTTGTGGCTCCTTAACAACTAGGTTCAGTTAAATAATTAGAGGCAATGAAGTGAGAAGAGAAAAACAAAAGATGTGGTTTCAAAACAAAGGTCTGACTTCACATGAGCAAATCCTGCTCTACCAGACTAGTAGGAAGCCCCATGTCACCATGACAGGAAAGGGAAGGGAACCACAGGCTGGCTCAGATACACATCCTGGGACTAAACCACATGAACCCAGCTGCAACAACAGATAGCAAAAGGATCCCATGAGTGTCTGAATGCATGAACTATGGTTCAGGCAAGTTAGTCCCAGGTTATTACCCTCCTCCCCCATTCCATTCCCAGCTGGGTTTCCTGTTGGCTGGGCCAGAGACAGAATTCCTACGTAAGTCCACCTCCTTAGGTCTCATAGCAAAAGGAAGTGTTCACCCAATAGACATTTAGGATCTGAAGCCAAAGGGGAAACTACCATGATGCAGATTTAAGGCCCACATTTATGCAGTTTCTAAGGAGAATAAAGTGGAAGACATACCACTGGAGGAATTACATTTAATCAGACGTTTTTATAGTATTTCACACCTCACTTCTCCCAGAGGCCCAGAAAGCAGGAGAGTCACACCTCGAAGAGGCTGAGAGCAGAGGCACGGAGCTCTCAGTTCTGAACTATAGCTTCACCTGAACATAAGGTCCAATCCAGCTATCGGCCAATTCTCGGAGGGTGTTGTATCTCCGATCAAACTCCTCACTGCTGCACTGGGTAAGAAGCCGGCTAATCTCCGCTGTAAGAAAGGACACTGCTAAGGATTTATCCAGGGACTCATTCCAGGAGCTTTTCAGAACCTCCAAGAGGCCATCAGTGCCATTTTGCCCTGTCTGAGAGATATTAGGTTCCTTCTGCCATTGCTCACTCAGCATCTCCGGCTGTAAGATCTTCTTATCAGAGTTCAACACAGCCAGGATGTGCCTGCAGGGCAGCTGGAAAGCTTGACTGAAGTGGCAAGTGCAGCTTTTCAGGCCCCTTTGGTTCACTTTGTGGGTGTCTTCGAGGATCTGTATATTGACTATGTCTTCATTGGTGCCTATTAGCTGCACAGACTTCTGTGCCACTGCAAACTCGTTCAAGCATAATCTGGCTGCCGGCTCTGTGCAAATGTCTCTCAGTGACTGCCTGATGCAGTCTTCAGTCTCTTGGTTACACTCCACATCTTGGTCACCCTTTGGGTCTTCAGTGATGATCTCCAGTTTAATGTCATGGGAGAAAGGATCCAAGGGGCTCTGAGGGTTTGCTAGCTGGTTCTGAGGAAGCAGAGGACTCTGAGGGGCGGGCAAGGGATTCTGAAGAACCAGGGGATTTGGAGGGGAATTCTGACCTGGCCATTTCTGATGAGCTGCTGTGAGATTGAGAGAAACTGGTGAAGAATACTGAGCTGGCTGGTTCTGAAAAGGGAAGATCTGAGGGGCTGCCAGCTGATTCTGAAGAAGCAGGGGGCTTGGAGGAGCTGGCACGTGATGCGGAAGAACCACTAGGGGATTTGGAGGGGAATTCTGACCTGGCCATTTCTGATGAGCTGCTGTGAGACTGGGAGAAACTGGTGGAGAACTCTGAGCTGGTTGATTCTGAAGAGCTATTTGGGGGTTGTGAGAGGTTGGTGGCGAGTCCTGAGCTGGCAGACTCTGAAAAACTGTCTCAGTAGACATGGTACTGCTAAGAGGGTTAACAGAGAACAACACAGCATCAGGGGGCCTCTTTGAAACACACTTCTGGTAGTGTTTCGCTAGAGAAGTGATGCAGATCTCCAGAGACAGTCCAGTGCAGAAGACCTGGCTTAAGCCCCGTGTGATGATCTCCAAGTCTTTAAAATACTGATTGCATTCCATCCAATTCCTCCATCTATGCATAGCCCATATCTTGTCATTGAGAAGCCAGTGAGTATGAAGCTGGGGAAGCAAGTCTGGTTTCACAAAGTCACTCAGGATTGTGTGCATCATTCTCAGGTTGCTTTCAGTGGCTGCACACATAGTGTTCCTCAAGGCATTTAAGATCAGTCTCTCTGAGATGCATTCCAAAGACATCTGATGAATCTTCTGCTGCAGGTGCTTGCATACATGGAAAACAGATAGCTGCACCTCTGCAGATGGGAATGCTTCAGAAAGAGTCTGCAACAATCGAAAGTGTGGATCTACCAGAAAGGTCTTAATTTTCTTCCACTCAGGGTTGAAGGCCTTGAAGGTCCTATACATGTGAGCCAGGCTTTCTGCAGATTCTTTAGCTGGGACAGCAAAATGAATTACCTTAGTCATCTCACCCTGCAGCTTCAGGAAAGGTCTGTCCACCATGAACATATACAGAGCTTTGCCCCTGGGATTGTGGGTTCTGTGGATGAATATGACATCAGGAAAATGCACAAATATGTTTCTCATGAGGACAGTCTGGAAGCTGATAGAGTCCAGCTGAGAGTTTTTATCTAATTGGTAAGCTACCAGCGAACCACAATCAAAGCTCAGCAGTTCCTTCACAGTAACTAGGGCCATTGTTAATATGAGGGGTCTATTCCCCCTTTTGTTACAGCATTCACCACCTGATTCTCTTTGCGATTGGGCGATTCCCTATGATCCAGCCACGTTGGGAATGCCAGCGCCCTGGTTACCATTACAACATCCACACTGCCTCAGCCAGATTCATGCTGCACTGTATGGGGATGGACCTACTGGGAAGGAGGAAGAAGGATGAGTAGTTAGATAGTGGGCAGGGCAATGAAATGCAACATTTTCCCACCCTGGCAGACACAAGACTAGAGATTAACAGAGCGATGCCCAAACTTTGCCCAACGGAGTGGGTGCAGTCTGCAGGGGGCAGCACTTCTCTGGCATAAGGACAGATTGCAGCCCGCAGAGCTGTACTATGTGAGGTGGGGCCAAGGGAAGGGAGAGGTCCCAGCACCCACTACTCCAGCCCCACCCTAGTATGTGTGGAGGGGGTGGGCGGCCCCCCACTCCCGGCATGCACCGCTCCAGCCCCGCCCTAGTGTGTGTGGACGGGGTGGGCGGCCCCCCCTCCCGGCATGCACCGCTCCAGCCCCGCCCTAGTGTGTGTGGAGGGGTGGGCGGCCCCCCCTCCCGGCATGCACCGCTCCAGCCCCGCCCTAGTGTGTGTGGAGGGGTGGGCGGCCCCCACTCCCGGCATGCACCGCTCCAGCCCGCCAAGCCCGGACCCTGCAGGAGCCCCGCACGGGGACAGAAGGTCCCGGCGTGCCCCACTCCCCGGGCCCGCCCCGCGCGAGGAGCCGTCCTGGCCCCTCTCACCTTAACGCGGCGCCTGGCCCGTCATCGCCGCCATCTTCGCTTGGCCCGGGGGACTGACTGATAGCCAACCAAACCACCAATCATAAAGCGGCTGTTCCGGAACCCCCAGCCAATCAGAAGAGATCCCGCCCTCTGCTGACTAATCCACCAATCAGAGTACAGAGAGAACGGACAGACTAACCAATCAGAGTATAGCATGGCCGGGAACGGGAGTCTGGTCTCCATGGTTACACGTCTTCCAATGGGAGCGGCCGAGAAGGTCCCAGCAACGTTTCCCGGACCCGGCGCAATGGGGCTCCGGCAGCGCAGAGTGGTCACGTGACGATGGTGGAGTGGGTCATGTGACCCCCCCCAGGCGTTGACAGCCTGCAGGCCCAGGTCCCGGTCCCGCTCCCCGGGGGCTGGGGAAGGGAGGGCTGGAGCCCTCCAAGCCCCGAGCAGCTCGGTCATTCCCTCCCCCAGGGGGCTGCGAGAGCGGCCTGGGCCTGCGGCCCCAGCAGGGCGCTAGAGCTCCCCCAGTCCTGGGTCTAGGGCTTCTGCCGGCGAGCAGGGGCTTTCCCCGCCCCCCTAGCACTCCAGTTGGGGACTGCTGCTGCTGGGAAGCAGGGGTGGGGCATGGGGGGCCCATGCTCTCTTGCCGGGCATTAGGGGGCCCAGTCATCCCAATAGCTAATCTGCTACTGTCCCACCAAGGCATAGCCCTGGCCTGCACTGGCCCTGCTTCAACCCATACCATGCAGCTGCTGCTTCAGGGAGGCCCAAAACTAGACCCTGTGCAAGAGATATGGTGCCAGGTGACACATGGATTTGGGCACCTCCACACAAGCTCATCTCTGACCTAAAATGGGCTTTAAGGTCACACAGTTTAAGGTTAGCATGCAGCACCCAATCATTTAGTCTGACCTCCTGTATACCACAGGCTACTCAGTACCACCCAGGCCCCCCCTGCACCAAGCCCCAATCAACCAACAGGATGAGATCTATGGATTGCAGCCCTCAGAACACTAAGCTAAAGTATGCCACAGACAGAACTGGAGGGAGTGAGGCTCCCCACTGGCCCAGGCCCTTGCAAGTAGCAGGAAATTGACTTACTGATATATGCAGATGAGCCTAGCCAGCAACCCCCCACTCCATGCTGCAGTGGAAGGTGACACCCACCCCCATGTTTCTTGCCAATCTGATTGGGGGAAAAAATTCCTTCCCACTCTGGAATAGGGAAATCACTTACACCCTCAGCAAGACCCATGAGCCAAGCACTTGGGAAAAAGAACTCTCTACCACCTCAGAGCATTGGCCCACTCCATCCCCATATCCCAGTCTGATGTTAGGGTCATTACAGATGACTCATAGGGCTCCTCTGATCACATGACACAGCTAGGTCTCTCCCCTCTGTTGCTTTCAGTGGACAAAAACTGAGCTTAGCTGATCTTTCAGAAAGGCAAAATAACCTCTATTATGCATGCACATGCACACAGTTGCACAATGGGGAAAGCTCTCCTTAAAGCCACCATGGACTAACATAGGGTCTGGAGTGTGATAATAGCTTAGCAGCAGTTTAGTGCAGACGAGTCCACGCTGGGGATTTAGTTTTGCTTCCTGTGGCATTGCCCCACGCTGCTATTCCAAGTTTCCCAGGTGAAAAGAGGCCCCTGGCAGTATGCAAAGGAAAGCAGGAAATCCTGATCAACTGAAGAGAAAGGGCCTGTTTATCTTTCCTTTTGAGGATGGACATTGGTTCTATTACAGCAAACAAAAATCCTCAGTTAAGTGAGTTATTTGTATACAAAAATATTAAAACAACCCTTCCATTCAGAGCTCCCAAACCACTTCCCCTTAGGACACTTCCACATTGAATACAATTGAGGAAGGCACCTATTTCATGTTTGTAGGGCTGAAGTTCAAAGACTGCAGAGGACAGCTGCCTCAGCAATACTTCACATGCTTTTGGTTAGAAACCACTATGGGACTATAAGCAAGAGAAGCAGTTTAAGCCAAGCATGAAGGACAGGCTATGGCCCAAGACAAAATGAAAAACAAATTTAATGACAAAACAAAGTCAGAACCATATTTTAACAATTAATTTGGTCTAAATACAAAGCAGCAAACTGACCACTGCTAGCAGTGGTCTCAGCACAAACAGCAACGTACAAACCATAAACGCATTATTGCACTTTCTTCCAGCTGCTACTTAGAGAAGAGCAGGGCACAGCCCTTAAATAGTGCACAACAGAGAACGTAGGGAGGAAGGCAGCTGGACTTGCATCTCTCTGCCTGGTCAAAGCCAAATACTTTTCTCTCTTTTTTTTTTTAAAAAAGTCTTACCACAGCAAGCAATGAGAACAAGTTCACTCCAAATTTAAAAACCAAGAATTAGTTTTCAGAAACCAAAGTAGTGAGTTAGGAAACTTCATCGCTATAACCAGGTTTTGAGTGTAAGCCTCTATACCAGGTTCAGCTGAGTTTTCAGGCCTCTGTGGCAGATGACTGGGCTAAGGAGACCATCCCACAGGGAGCATTACTGGCCTGATAGCAGCAGCCCTGAGGTTCTTACACAGGCACCTAGCATGGACTTGGTTAGAATATGGCAATTCCCACTTGCCATATTCTAACCACCTATAATCTCTTACCCAAACAAAGAAAACAAACCACCCCACAACATGGCTAGTCTGAGAAGACACAGGAAAGTCTCAAGTTTATTACTGAGATCATCAACAGTCTTGGAAGTTAACAGTTAACCCTGAGTCTCCTGGGACTGGGAATGGGGAGAGAACCATAAAAGGCTGGGAGAGGATTAAACCATCAGCTCCCATTAATAGCTTGTCGAATCTCCGAGTTTGACTACAGAACCTCTGGCATTTCAAATCAGGAACATGTTGGTACCGGTCAGTGATCTCTCAGAGGTTGCACCTGCATCCTCCGTTTCTATTTCCTCCTGCTTTACCCAAAGAAATGGCAAGTCCCCCACATTTCTGAAGGTAGAGCATTTCCCAGCCTCCTCCACTGGCTCTGAGGATTTAGCCCAGATGTCCACAATCATTTTGAGTGTGGAGCTGCGCTCCTCTAGCTCCTCCCCATCACACTGCATCAGGAGATTAGCAAGTTCCTTGCTGAGGGACTGGATTTTGTCATATCTTTCTTCTTCTGCTGCTGGTTGGTTACCCATTGAGGGCCCAATATCATCTAGGAGGTTATCTCCTAAAACTGAAAGGTGCTGGTACTTCTTCTGCCAACGCTTGCAAACCATAGCTTCCTCCACAGCCTTCTTGTTGGCATGCAGCACAGACAGGATGTGCCTGCAGGGGAGCTGGTACCGGCAGTGGAAGTAACAGCTGCAGCTCTTGCAGTCTTTGCTGACCTGGTGTGTGTCTTCTAGCAGCTGAACCACAATATTGTCTTTCATGACATTAATGAGCTGAGTTGACTTCTGCACCACCTCCCACTCATTCAGACACAGCTGGTAGCCTAAGTCTGTGCAACTCTCTCTGATGGCTGCCAACATGGTGCCTGGGGGATTTGCAGGTTTCTGTTTGGCAAGTTGGTTGGGCGGTTCAGGACATTTGTTTTGGGGCTGTGAGGCAGCAACAGTGGTACGCTTCATGGAGGCACGGGTACGCACCTTAGGCTTTTCCACATGTTTGCTCTGATTCTCCTCTTCAACACTTGAGAAACCCTGATTCAGGTTTTCCAGACCTTTGGTATTGAAGCAATCGGCATATTCAACAAAGTGAAGGATGCTGGTCTCCAGAGACAACTGCTTGTTGAAGAGACTGGATATTTTATGAGTGATGAGATCCAGACTGTCTACATAGGTGCTGCAGGAATGGAGACCCTTCTTTGCATGCATGTACCACAGCATCTCACAGGAGAACCAGTTGGCCTGAAGATAGTCGTACAACTCTTTGTCCACCAAGCGCTTTACCAGCTGAGCCAAGATGTCTAGATTTGCATTGGAGGTGGAAAAAACCACCTCCCTCAAAGCCAACTTCAGTTTATGCTTGAAGGAAACAGTGGCCACCGTTTCCTTTACTGTCTTCTCAAGAAATCGGACAGTGTGGTAGACAGAGAGAAGCACCTGGGTTGAGGGGAAGAGCTCCTGCATGGTGGCTTTGTGAAGGAAAGACATGTCCACAAAGACCACCTTGACCTTCTGCCACTCAGGATTGAACTCTTTGAAGACAGTCAGCATTTTGCTTACATTCTCACCAGTGTCCTCCTTCAGGACAGCAAAGTGCACCATCTTCCCTACTCGGTCCTTACTCTCCACGAGGAAGGCATAAAGTACATGCCCTCTCTCACTCTGCACCCTGTGCAGCAACAGGCTCTCAGGGAACTTGACAAACAGGCTCCTCATCTTGCTGGTCTGGAAGTTCAGTCTGTCTAGGTCCTGGTTGCTGCCCACACTAATAGAGGCCAATGAGCCCATGTCCACCCTCAGGAAGTTTTTCATGACCTCTGCAATTCTGACTAAAGCTGAAGTTGAGACACTTTCCTTCACTGCCTCAGGTTGCACAGCAACCTTGTTGAGTGGAGCAGGTGATCCATTCAAAGTCATGTCAGCCATCACACACTCCTCACTGACTGGTACAGTGGCTTCTGCCTCTCTTGATTGTTGTCTACGCAGTTTTGTTGCAGGGCTGCTGCCATCTGCCATGCAACTTGCAGTTTTGGGTGTGGTTCTCGTCACTAGAGAAGAGCTAGTACGGGCCAAGGAAGTTCCCCCCGGGTCTACATGGATGTGATTACTGTTCAGTTCAGTAATCACCAGCCGGTCTATTTCCTCGTTATACTGCAGGACAAAAAAAGCTGGGCACAAGCTGGGCTGTGGTTTCCTCTTCTTACTGTATTCCCGTGTCCGCACACAGCCAAACTTCACCTGGATGAACCTGGGGAAGTGGAGAGAGACCGTTAACAAGGGAACAGGATGTAGTCTGATCAAACAGGACTGGTGAAGAGCCATCTCCCTCTCTGACATGCCAACACTGTAGCCAAGGACTGCATGACAAGCACATACCATCATAATAGGAGATGTTAGGATGAAAAGATTTCACCAAATATGGCAAATGTTCTACACACAAGTCAAAAGAGAAGAGGCTAACGTGATACTTATGTTTGATCACTGTCAGGTTGGACTGAAATCTCCATCTCTGACAAAGCCTCTGCAATTGGTCTCAGACACTCCCAGTCCTCAGAGGTGGCAAGGTCAAAGCATATCACTGACACGATCACTTCAGGACATTTTATTTGCTATTATACTATTCCTTTGCAGCCCAAATCACTCCTACAGTGGTCTTCTGCATCAAGAGGAGCAGATGACAAGTTACTTTAGTTCAACATAGTAAAGAAGCATTTCCTATCATGCACCAGGAATTTATGTTTAAAGAATGCAAGTTTGGAGGAATTAAAAAACTGGAGTCTGATCCTTCAGCCTTTTACTCACGTGTTGGGCCCATTACTTCAATAGGGCTGCTCAAATAAGTAAGACCTGCATAATCAGACCTTAAATAAGGTGCAATGGAAGGCAATACTAAAATTCATTAGTGTGAAGGTGACTGGGGAATGCTAATAGACACTAATTAAGGCACACAACAGACAGTTCCTTGGAAAAAGAAAATTGCAAGAAATAAAAGTTTGCAAGTATGGTCTCAAGTCATCAGCTCACCGATCAAGGTTAAAAAAACCTGTCCTGAAAATGAAAGGTAGGCAGGGGAGGGAGAGGGCCTCAAACTAATAAACAGTCAGTTCAGGCAGCAGGGAAAGAACTATGAATGCAAAACGAGGGACTACCACCAGAGGAGCTAAGGGGAAAGTGAGAGTACATTATGGGAGGAGATGGGTACTAGCCATTAGTAAAAGGTGAAGGTGTGAAATTAATATCGACTCAAACGGGATGAGTTTGAAACTGGCAAGTGTGACACATACCCAATGTGTGCCTGCATATGGGGTATTTGCATCTAAGTTAGGCATGCACAAACGTACCCATCTGACTTGAAAATCTGGCCCATGATTTTTAAGTAGGAAGTGAGACAGCCACAACTGATCACTTCAAAGAGGTACAAATAACTCTCATGCCTAGTGGATAGAGCACCGACTAGGACTCAGGAGACCTGGGTTCCCTTTTTGGTTCTATCAATAGCCTGCTTTTTTAATATGGAGATATACCTAACTCATAGAACTGGAAGGGATCTTGAAAGGTCATCAAGTCAAGTCCAGTCCCCTGCCTTCACAGCAGGACCAATTTTTGCCCCAGATCCCTAAATGGCCCCCTCAAGGATTGAACTCTCAACCCTGGGTTTAGCAGGTCAATGCTTCAAACCATGAGCTATCCCTTCCCCCTGCTGGGTGATCCTTGGGCATGATATCTTCTTGATCAGTGCCTCAGTTTCCCATTCTATAAAACAGGGATAGTGACATTGACCTCCTTTGTAAAGCATGTTGAGATTTACTAATAAGCACTAGAGAACAGTTTGGTATTGTCATTATCCCAAAACACCTCTCAAAGGACCCACTTCTTCCCCAGTGAAGCACACCCACCTCTGGGATGGACCAAGGCAGCTATTTAACTACATATGGCAACATTGCATGGCAGTTTCAGACACAAAGTGAAAAGAACCCCATTTCCAATGTAGACTGCAGAAGCTATTTAGTTAGGCAGCACAGACTGACTCCATGCTGGGACTTGGCTGGGCACCAAGGTTAATATCCTATCCCTGGTAGAAGGCCAGGATCTTTAATGACCACAAGTGGTCAGGAAGGATCTTGGTTGTACCTCAGGAAATAGGAGAGTATTTTCATAAGTGCCTGAGGCCCTCTTCCCTCCCACCCCCCAGAGCGCAAACAGCCTTACGTGATGTCCTCGCGGATGCTGGTCCCATGTTTCCGGTTGTAAAAGCGGACAGAGACGCAGTTCTTTAAGCCATAGTGGCACTTGTTCTCTTTCTTATAAGTGTTGAAACACTCCTTGAAGTCATCATAGTTTCTAAAGCATGAGCCAACTTCCATGGCTACTCAGTCCCCTGCATGTGCTCTACTGCCACTTCTAGGCTCTCTGGAGCCTCACCCTGAGTTCAGAGCTGGAATACGACTTGGATAGGAGAACTCCAGCTTCGTGGCACAGCATTCCACACACCTCAACTTCTATAGGCAACGTCCTGCATGTCTCAGGACCAGGCCCTTTGTAACCCCATCTCAGATTCCTGGGTTTCTACTTAGCCCCAGTAGCCTCCCCCTTCTTTTCCCCAGATTTACAGGGCATCCCAAGTTGTAACAGAACTTAACCCTTTCTGCTCCCCCTGCCACCCCGGCAGCACCTTCAGTGGGCTCCTCCTCGGAGACCCGCTCCCAGGGCAGGGCAGGGCAGGCCCCCAGGCCAACTGCAGTTCAAGCAGCCCTGCTTCCCCCTGCCTGGAACCAGCCCAGGGCGAGAAAGGCAGATTGGCCCCTCTACTTCCTCCCCCCACTGGGGCTCCTGCCTCTGGCTCACCCTGGGCCCCGGACCGACCCCACCTGCCTCTACGGCTGATGATGAAGATGGAGACGGTCCGTGAGCCAGCTCAGCTCATATTAACCCAGCCACAGCCACCGCCCTCCTCAGCTAATTGGCCAATCAGAGGCTATGCTCCTGGATTGACAGCAGCCTCACCAATCAACACACACTTTGGGAATCACGTGACTAGTGACGGACAATTGATCAGTCCAATCAGATCGCACGTCCCGCCCTCATCTCTTAGGCGGGTACTTCCTGCTTCTTCAAGAAGATACCGGATGTACAGGATGATGGGCAGGAACTACAGCCAATCAGCGGGTGTGTTAATGTTAAAGCCGCTAGTAGCCCGCCTTGGAGGTCGTTTCCGGTTTGTAGCGACGCCATTACTGGTGGACGGTGCGTCACGTGACTAAAGAAGATGGCGGCCTCCACGAGCGCCGGCGGGTTGCGGGTTCCGGCGGCGGGGGCGGGAGCCGAGTCTCCCGGGAGCGGGGACCTGCCCGAGGGGGAGCAGCCGGCGCCCCCCGGCGACCTGCGCAGCGTCCTGGTCACCAGCGTCCTCAGCCTGGAGCCCCTGGACCTGGATCTGTTCAGGTGCCGGGCGGCCCCGCTCCCCCCGCCGCTCCGCGGGATCGGGGCCCCTGGCCGGGCGCAGGCCGCCCTGCTGCCGGGGCAGGGCCATGGGGAGCGGGGGCGCCGTTCGGCGTCTGCCCCGGGGCTCGCGTCGAGCTGCGCTTTGCACCGGCTCGTTAGCCGGGGCGGGGATCCCCGCGCCCCCGCCTGCCCCGGGCGGACGGCAGGTCCGTGACCCCGGCACTGAGAGACGCCCCGCGAAGCCCCAAGCCAGAGTCGTGCCGTGGTCCCAGCGCCCCCGGACTGATCTCTGCCTCCTTCCTCTTCCTGCAGAGGGAGGCACTACTGGGTCCCCGTCACCCGGAGGCTGTTTGGCGGGCAGATAGTGGGGCAGGCTCTGGTGGCAGCTGCCAAGGCCGTGAGTGAGGACGTCCATGCGCACTCCCTGCACTGTTACTTTGTGCGAGCAGGTAAACACAAGGTCAGGAAATCCAAACCTCCCTTCTGCGGGGGGCTGGTGCTGGCCCAGGTCCAAGGGGCATTTCTTTGATCTTGACTGTGCTATCATAGCACAAAGAGCGACGTGCATGGAGTGGGATACAGTAACTCCTCACTTAACATCGTCCTGGTTAAGGTTGTTTCGTTGTCGCTGATCAATTAGAGAACATGCTCATTTAAAGTTGTGCAATGCTCCCATATAACTTGGCAGCCACTGCTTTGTCCACTGCTTGCAGGAAAAGCAGCCCATTGGAGCTAGTGGTGGGGGCTTGGAACCACGGTGGGCAGGCAGCCCCCCGTTAGCTCCCCTAAGTACCCTGTGCGGCAGCCACCCAGCAGGCTATCACTTGCTGGGCCTCCCCCCACTGTCCCTCCTCCCACTGCCATGTGCTGCTCCTGCCCTCTGCCTTGGAGTGGCTCCCGGGAGCCTCCTGCTTGCTGTGCAGCGGGGGGAGAGGGGTGCTGATGTCAGGGTGTCACCCTCCTGCTGTTCCTGTACCCCATCTCCACAGAGCAGGGGGGAGGGAGGACACAACAGGGCTCAAGAGGGAGGGAGCTTGCTGTCAGCAGCTGCTGTCTCAACTTGCTGATCTCCTTAAAAAGGCAATGTACTTACAGTGGGGTCACCATACTTCAAGGGGCAATGCATGTCTCTTACTCACACACCTAGTGTCTCTCTGTCTCTCACACATATGCCCCCCTCCCCCTGGCACTTTGGAAAGTGGAGGGAGTGGTGCGCTCCCGTGGGATAACATGAGTTCTTCATCACTGTTCAGTTTCCGCAGGGAATGTTTGCAGCCACTGCCATGTGTCTATTGTATCTCCTCCCTCCGTTCGTGCGGCCTTGTAGAGTGTGAGGCTACATTAACACAATGTGTTAACCCTTGAGGGCTCAGCCAAGCGCTAGTTCATCATTTAGCACTAAGGCATTCCCTGGGAAATATCCCCCTTCTTACTTCACCATCTCAACCAAGCTTCACAATCATCATTGCTGTGTACAGTATTCAATTGTTTGTTTAAAACTTACTGTGTGTGTATATAAAAATATTTATTTTTGTCGGGCAAAAAAAATTTCCCTGGAACCTAACCCCCCTACTTACATTAATTCTTATGGAGAAATTCAATTTGCTTAACATAGTTTCGCTTAAGTCACATTTTTCAGGAACATAACTACAACATTAAGCGAGGAGTTACTGTATGTAGCTGCAGAAAGAAGACACTTCGCCCCGGGGTCAGAGGATGAGAGAACTACCACCACATGACATAATAGTCATGTCACTTAATGAAGGATTGGAAGGTGCTCTGATACTGTGGTGACAAGCGCTGTATAAGAATTTACATAGAATAGAGGGTTGCCTTGTTAATCTGCCAAGGATGCTCCAGCCAACACTTCACCCGGAGTCTCTGTAGTGTGGTGGGGAGGATGTTGGTCTGTAGTAGGAGCTGGTGGAATCCCCTGGATGTTCCCATCACGGTGCAGTGCCCAGCTGTTGCTGGGGTAAAGTGAGGGAGCTTCTCTTGCTGGTACATGCAGAGTAAACTGAGGTTGATGCATGATCTTCAGAGCCATCCAGATCTGGGGGCCTTCGCTGCCTGGAGGAACAGCACCTATCTGTGGTGGGTTTGGGATTTCATATTGCAAAGCACTTCGCTGCCTTGTTTTACACAGCTGTAAAATGGGTAAAGTGCCTGAGCTCAGGGGTGATGGGAATTAGTGCACTGCTGTGTGTTAGTCACCCAGCAAAGCTAGTCCCCTCCAGGGACTGCGAGCCTGAAGCAAACATTGCCGCCTCTGTAGAAGCGGCAGCAAAGAGTCCTCATAGAAACTGCTCCTCACTGAGGGATCCTTGGGTAGGAAACTCACCTGAGGAGGCATCAGCTGATAGCTTCCAGGGCAGCTCTGGATTAGATCCTGACCTTAATGCAGATGAGGGGGGCCAGGCAGAGGGTCCTGTCTCCTGTAAATGTAATCCCCTTCGGACAGCAGCTGGCAGGGCTCAGGTGCTTGTATTCAATAAATAAATGGAGATATCCTATCTCCTAGAACTGGAAGGGACCTTGAAAGGTCATCGAGTCCAGCCCCTGCCTTCACTAGCAGAAGTGAGTACCGATTTTGCCCCAGATCCCTAAGCGGCCCCTTCAAGGATTGAACTCACAACCCTGGGTTTAGCAGGCCAAGGCTCAAACCACTGAGCTATCCCTCTCCCCTGTGGTTGTGTCATGTGGTGGTAGTTCTCTCAAGGTTGCCCTTGGATAGCCAGGACAGAGATGTTGCTCCATGTCACACGGCCTTTCCCTGTTCCAGGGGATCCCACGGTGCCGGTTCTATACCAGGTGGAGCGCACACGCACAGGAAAGAGCTTCTCTGTTCGCTCAGTGAAGGCAATTCAGCATGGGAAGCCAATCCTCATCTGCCAGGCCTCCTTCCAGCAGACCCAGGACAGCCCCGTTCAGCACCAGTTCACCATGCCCACTGTGCCGCCTCCGGAGGAGCTGCTGACGCAAGAAGAGCTAATTCAGAAATACCTGCAGTGAGTGAACGGAGAGGACAGGTTCTGCCCTCATTTGCTGTGCTGGGGAATGGTTGGGGAGAGGCAGCGCTTAGCCTGCTAAGCGGACTCAGCCCAGAGGGAGGGGTCCAGCAGCAGCGGCGGAGAGCGACTGTGATTGTCTGGCAATGGAGAGCTCCCTGAGAGCTCTGCCAGAGCACCTGCGTCCTGGGGCGGTGAGCTGACACTACTGCAGCTGATGTGGGGATTCCCCGCCAAAGCAGCTGGGCTGCCCTTGTAGCCCTGACCTCACAGCAGCAGCCCTTGCTGGGAATCTAGCACTCGTGTCATTGTGTTTGTTTTCTAAAGGGATCCCAACTTGGTGGAGAAATACAAGCTGGGACTCAACAAGATTCTGGCCCAGGAGGTGCCAATTGAGATCAAGCCTGTGAACCCACCGGAGATACTCTGTCAGCTGTCTCAGGAGCCCAAGCAGCTGTTCTGGGTTCGAGCACGAGGCTACATTGGTAAGTCCTGTGTCAAGGACTAGGTAACTGCTTCCAGCATGCACCCCCAGGGCATTCCCCATGACCTACTCCAGGCTCCCAGCAAGGTGAGCAGGGAATGGTAGCTAAGAACTCCTGGGGCCTATGCCCAGCTCTATCACTGACTCATTCTGTGGCTAAGGGCAAGTTCTAGTCAACACTTGCCAGTGTGCCCCTTTGTAACATGGGAATAATGATACTGGATTTCATCCTAAGGGCCAAGTGCCGCAATGCAATTGGTAACTGCGGCTACCTTGGCAGAGGTCTGAAGCCCTTTGGACACATGTCCAAGATGTAGGTCTAGAGTTTTACAGAGAAGCCTACTCCTGGGGGAATTCTGCACCACTGCGCAGGTGCAGAATTTATGTTCCCTGCAGATTTCTTTGTTTCCCTGCAGAAAAATGACTTTCTGATGGGGAAGCAAAGGGAAGCCACAAGAGTGGTCATGTGACTCTCCCCAGCCATATGTTTCAAGTGCCCAGGTAAATCACTGTAGGGCACAGGGTAGGACTAGGGAAGATCCAGCTGGTGGGCTCAGCTCCTAGTCCTGGCTGGGGAGGACGGGACTTCCTCTTCCCCTACATGGCATCTGGGGCCGGGTCAGACCCACTCCCAGATTTCTCCCCCAGGTGCAGGAAGCTCTACAAACTCCCCCCACTGCTTCCTGCACCCCTCACTTCTCAGCTGTAGGGGGTGGGATCCCTGTACAAGGAGGTACTCCCGCATCCGCCCAACCCCCGTGCATCCAGACCCCCTCATTGCCAGACCCTCCCACTGAGCCCCACTCCTTATACACCTGGACCACCCTGACGAGCCACACGGATTCCCACCCCACTAAGCCCCAGCCAGTTTCATCTGGATCCCCACTCAGAGCCCCACACCCCCAGCACCTGGACCCCCCACTGCTCAGCTCTATCACCCCTACATCCAGCCCCCCTCCCCCCGCTGAGCCCTGACTACCTTCCCCTGGACCCCCCATTGCTCAGCTCTATCACCCCTACATCCAGCCCCCCCCTCCCCCTGCTGAGCCCTGACTACCTTCCCCTGGACCCCCCACTGCTCAGCTCTATCACCCCTACCTCCCGCCCCCCCCCCCCCCCGCTGAGCCCTGACTACCTTCCCCTGGACCCCCCTGCCGAGTCCCAGTGCATTCAAAACCCCTCAACAAGCCCCTGTGCATCCAGATCCCCTCTGCATTTAGATCCCGCACTGAGCCACCCGCACCCAGATTGCCCCACAGAACCCTCTCAACCCACACTTGGATCCTTCTTCCCCCCCCCCCCCCCACCTGCCTTGCTGAGCCTGCCTGGCCACACCTGGCAGGGAGGGACAGGCCCGGTCCTTGCGCTGTGTCTGGGTTGGGTGCAGCCTCACCGCTGAGTCCCTGTCCTGGGGGGGAAGCTGCCAGTGATCTTCTACCTCTCGCTCCCAAGCCAGTGATGGCCCGTGGGCAGAAACATGTGCACAGCCCCACCACCTCCCCTAACCCAGGCTAGGCCGACAGTTCAGGGTGCAGCAGGGACTCGCCTTTTGGAGCTGCTGGCTCAGTCACCGTGTTCTTCAGCTCAGCGGCCAGGTATAGCGCAGCATCGGAGGGGGGCCTGGCCCACACTCCTCAGGGAGCTGGACCCCAGCAGCTCCACAGCTGTGTCCCCAAGGCCCCCGCTCCGCGAGGAGGAGCATGGCCCAACAGGGCTCCTCTGAACTCTAAGCCTGTGGTTCTGGTTGCCTGGCAGGGGAGTGCGATATGAAGCTGCACTGCTGCGTGGCTGCCTACATCTCCGACTACGCCTTCCTGGGCACAGCTCTGCTCCCGCACCGGCAGCATCCTGTCAAGTTCATGGTGTCCCTCGACCACTCCATGTGGTTCCACGCCCCCTTCCGAGCTGACCACTGGATGCTGTACGAGTGTGAGAGCCCCTGGGCCGGTAAGTCCTCCCCCTGCTGCAGGTGCTGGGGAGCTGCTGGGCCACAGGGTAACGGCTGCTCTCTCTCCCGGGCAGGTGGGTGCCGAGGGCTGGTGCATGGGCGGCTGTGGCGCAGGGATGGAGTCCTGGCTGTCACCTGCGCACAGGAAGGAGTCATCAGGGTGACGCAGAGCCCAGCTGAGAGCAAACTGTAGCTGGACAAGTCAGCAGCAGCCACAACCCCACCCTGCTCTGGGGGTGCAGGCCGGGCCCCCACGCAGAGAGGGGCTTGAGCAGGCTCTGGGAGCCTCAAGGCAGCAGGATCTCAGTGGTGTGGGGAGCCTCGGCACAGCCTGTGAGCGCTGGGACCACGCAGTCACACACAAGCCGCGGGAATATCAGCTTTATTGACTGTTAGTTACAGAGTCTCCTGTCAGATGCTGTCCTCCGCCTCCCCCACCTACCCCTAATAAAGCCTCCATGGCCCACCAAGACTCAGCCCCTCCACGGCGTTGATACCTCTGCCTGCAGCCGCACCCTGGGGTGGCCATGACCTATGCCGAAGGGGGCGCCCAGGGGGACTGGAGGAGGGCGGAGACCCAGAGGGGCTGGAGCTCAGGCTGCAGGGAGTCTCTGCAGCAGCTTTCTTCCCTGGTGCAGCCAGAGCCCTTGCCGCTTCCCTTTCTCAGTTCTCCTGCCCCAGCCGCAGGCCCACGAGGGGCCCCGGGGAGTCCCAGTAGCCTAGCACGGCAAGGCCTGGCAGAGGGGGAGGGGGAGGGGGAGGAGGAGAAAGACTGGGTTTCTTCACGTCTCAGCCAAAGTGCAAGGCACGGGGAGGGGGGCGCCCTGGGGATCTCTCCTCCCAGCCCCCACTGCTGCCCTGGGCTAGGCTGGAGAGCTGCCTCCTTGCCGTGGGGCCGGGGAGGGCTAATCTGAACCCACTCTGGGGGGTCTCGGCCCCTTTTCCTACCAAGTCTTCAAGTATTGTTAGAAGTTCCCAACGAGAGCCCCAGACTCTGCCTGGAGCCAGCGAATCCCTTTAGTACAGTATCAGGATGGCCTGGCGAGTTCCAGCGGCTCCCTCCCCTAAGGGCTGCGGGGAATCGGCCTGGCAGCAGGGAGGCTGCGTGCCCAGCCCTGGGAGTCGAGCTGTTGCCAAGAGAACAGGTCAGCAGTACAGAGACCAGCTCCCAGGACAGGCAGGTGCTGGGCCAGTCCAGGACCCCACCCCACCCCTCCACCAGCGTCCCGCTCTCCCCGCTGCGCCTTCCAGACACAGCCCTGCCACTGCGCACTTAGCCCGACCTGCAGCTCCCCCTCTAGGCCTAGGCTCGAGACACACCCCATCCCTGCTGCTCTTCCAGTCCCACTGCACAATGCAGCCTCCTTCCTTGAGACCCACGCTGCTCAGTCCCCACACAGCCCCAGTGCTGGGGGTCTGGGCACTCAGTCCAAAGCCTCCTTGATCAAGAACTCCTTCAGGGTGGGCTGCTGCTGCAGAGCCACCCCCGTTCCTTGCAGCCTCTGCAGCCTGGCCTCGGACTGGCGCTTGTCTTTCCCCACCTTCCAGGACAGGTGGATGTGGGCCTGAAGGAAGGGCTCCAGCAAGGGGTGGCGGTCTTGGGCCTCCAGGAGCACCAGCGCCCGCTCGCAGTAGCGATGAGCCTCACTCGGCTCATCCAGCTCCTGGTGGCAAACCACCAGGCCAGCCAGAGTGAGGAGGAAGCGGCCCGAGCCGTAGACGCCCAGCTTGTCCTGGAGCCGGTAGGCGTTGCTCCAGGTGGCCAGGGCCTCGCCGTACATGCCGGTGCAGGTGAGGCGCTGCGCTGCCTGCAGGTCGCGCAGGAAGAAGAACTCCAGGAAGTCGGAGGAGCGGCGGATCTCGGCGATGGAGTACAGGTGGGACAGGAACTGCTCAAAGGCCCGGCTCCGCTTGGCAATGGTTTCTGCCGTGAAGTTCCTGCGCAGCCTCTTCCTGGGGAAGGAGACGCCCGCCATGTCGCAGCCAAACCGGTGGCGCAGGCGCCGGTTCAGTCTCTCAAAGTCCGAGTAGCGCCGGGCAATGGCAGCAGGGGCCTTGTCGAACTGGCCGGAGCGGATCAGGTAGATGGTGTAGAGCTGTGGGGAGAGCAGAGCCGTGAGGGTGCACAGGGTCTGCCCGGGACTCGGCCCGAGGGAGGGGAATGCTGGGGACAGCAGCTCAGCGAACCGATCGCACCTGTGGGCGCATGCTGGGGAAGGGGACAGGCAGCAGAGACCCACTGCCTGGGGGGCAGGGGGAGGGGGGCAGAAGCAGGGGGAGGGGGGCAGGCTGGGGAACAGCATCAATACTTACCTGAGGCTCGTCTGAGCCACCAGCGCCATCGGAGCAGCACAAGGAGAGACAGAGACAAGAATCAGCTCCAGCCCCCCCGGTCGCCCTCCCTCCCCCAGGGCAGCACACTCCCAAGGGGCTTGGGACCCCAGCACTTCTCCCTTTGCGGGAGGAGCGGGGAACATCCAGCACCCCGCAGGATTGAGCAGCCTGTACCCCATCAGCCCCTCCAGCGTCCCAGCCTGGCCCCCGGGAGACGTCACTCACCACATATTTGGAGGAGCGCTCACTGACCACGCTGGTGCTGGTGACCTCGAAGAGCAGCCGCTGGGGAACGAAGCTGCTGCGCGATCTCCTCCAGAAGTCCTGGAGCTGGCGTGTCAGGAGGTTACTGCCCTGGCGCTCAGCTGGAGCGGGGCTCGGATCTGCACCGGAGACAAGCCAAGCACTCACCGTGCAGGCCGGCACAGGCCAGCCACACTGGTTAAGGGAGGGAGAGAACTCGCCTCCAGGGCCCAGGCTCCCGTCCTGCAGAGAGGCCTGGGGAGTGCGGGGCTCCCTGTTTGGTGCAGGCGCGTGCAGTCCATTGGCCCTGGCCCCTCGTGCCAACCCACGTCACATACGTGTCACATTGGTGCTTTCTCCCATGCTGCCCTCACCCTTCAGAGCAGCCCCTCCCTTCCTCCTTCCCAGGTGCATTGCTGTGAGGCCCACAACCAACCTGAGCCCACTGCCCATCATGCTGGCCTGGATTGTCTCACTGGTTCCTTGTGCTCCCCCGCCGGCTGCTGTCTCCTCTTGCACTCAGACTGGAAGCTCCTTGGGGCTGCCTGTGCCCTGGGTTTGTACAGCACCTAGCACCAGGGGGCCGTGGCTGGGCCTCACAAGCACCACTGGAATAAAAGAGCCTCCATCCCCAACCCAGACCCTAGTAAACGGGACCCGGCACCTGCCTCCATTCTCCATGGCTCCAGGGTTCTTGGGCAGCCCCAGCTCACCCAGATCCCCCATCTCCTGGCTAGCGGCCTCCTCATTCTCTGCCTCCTCCTCCTCCTCGTTACTGGTGAAGCTCAGGGTGCCGCTGAGCCGCGTGGACAGCCCGTCAGTGTCATCCTCCAGTTCGGAGCTCTCTGGGAATTCCTCCACCTCTGAGCCGCCTCCGCCCTGTCCCTCCAGGTCACCCTCTCCAGCCAGGGCATGCCGCAGGCGGTGCATTAAGCGGAAGGCCATCGGGCTCAGCTCAGCATCTGCAGGAGGAGAGGCTGGTCAGGAAGGGGGGCAATGAACCTGGCTTTGCCCAGCGAGCAGGCGCTGCGTGGGAGCAGGTGCTTGCACCCAGAGGCGGGCAGGGAGAAGGGAAATGGCGCTTTAGATGCGGAGACCAGGGTGAGCAGTCAGAGCTG
The DNA here is from genome assembly GCF_013100865.1 of Trachemys scripta elegans. Lineage (NCBI taxonomy): Eukaryota > Metazoa > Chordata > Testudines > Emydidae > Trachemys > Trachemys scripta. Next base: position 913,375 of record NC_048309.1, read on the forward strand.
GGGGCACCTGCCACAGTCCAGGGAGACCCCAGAGGAGGGGGCACAGGCTGAGCGAAGGGGGGGGGTAGGGCCAGGGTTCGGGAGGGGGACAGGGACAGTCAGGAGCTTCCCACTCAGCCGCCCCAAGCGCTTCGTGGTTTTCGCTACAAACTTGCAGGGAAACGAGGCCCCAGGACACAGACACTCCCTCCGGCACCGAGCCTGCCCCCTGCCCCAGCGGGGTCGCTGCCCCCTCTGCTTGCCTGGCACCCGCCAGGAGCTGCCAGGCTGCGGGGGCAGCGAGCTCAGTGCCCCATGGAGGGTGCGGGGGCCAATGGGGAGGGGGCAGGGGTCAATCAGAGACGGCAGAGGCAACTAGGGGGTTAATGGGGCAGGGGCGGCTGGGGGTCAGTGGGGAGGGGCGGCGGCTGGGGGTTAATGGGGCAGGGGCGGCTGCGGGGTAATGGGGCAGGGGCGGCGGCTGCGGGGTCAGTGGGGCGGGGGCGGCGGCTGGGGGTCAGTGGGGCGGGGGCGGCGGCTGGGGGTCAGTGGGGCCGGGCTGCCCGCGGGAGCGCGGGGCCGGCCGGGCCGCACTATCCCGGAGCCGCTCCCCGGCCCCCCGAGCTGCTCACCGGGGCCGCGGTCCAGGCTGCGATGGCCGCTCGGCCGCGGCTCCTCCTTGGAGCCTCCCTGCGCAGCTCCGCCTCCGCCCGGGAACCCGGATCCTGCCCAGCCCGGGGCTGGCTGATCCCGACCGGGCTCCTTCTGTGCGCGGTGCCTCGTCTAGATCCGCCTCCGCCGCCCAATCCGGAGTTAATCCTGAGCACAGAACAGCACCCAACCAATCCGGATCCATCCCTCTCTCCCACTCCGGATGTCCCGGAACCCCGTGCGCAGAGCACCCAACCGCAGCAGCCTTCTCCTCCCCGGCCCCGACCACCCAGCGAATCCAGAGTCAATCCAGATCGAACCCAGTGTGTGGATTCAATGCTCCATGCCCAAGATCTGGATCCAGCCCCAGGGGCTCTGTACACATACCCCTAACCCGGATCAAAGTATCCCTGAGCGCACAGCACCCAATCAGAACCAGCCCAGCTGGTCTGTAGCCCCCCAGGGTGGGTTTATCTCAGGGAGCTCCATACACCGGGGTCTCAGCCCTGGGATCCCCCCCCACCACTCTCCCCACAGGGACATGAATGTTTCAGTACTTGGCATGAGCAGCTGGCAGTGTGAGGGCAAGTGCCTAGGGGTCAGGCAGACATACTGTCCTGCGGCCACACTCACCCCCCATTCCTGGGGCTCACAGGCCTTCAGGAGCCCCATGGGTCCTGTCCCTGGCATGGGTGAGAAGCTGCTGGCTCCCCAGGGCTCTGCGTCTCCCACAGCCTGGGCATCCTTCCCAGCCCCCGCCTGGGCCCGGCTGCTTCCCTTCCTTATTTAGAGAGAGGCGCCCGCTCCCTCCTCGCAGCTTTTCTTAGGAATGTCTATTAATATCCATCTGAGGGAGCCCAGCCCAGCTGCTCCCATCAGTCGGAGCTGGGCCCAGTGCGCCCCCGGGCTCTGTCCCCACTCCTGCCTCCTCAGGCTATGGGCTCTGGCTTCAGCGGCTCAGCCCTGAGGCAGCATCTACCCTAAAGCCTGAGAACCACTGCTGGTTTGAGAGGTCGTGGAGCCACCTTTCCCTCCCACAAGGAGGCCGTGCCCTTCTCTGCCCTTAGCAGGGCGGGGCCCTAGGCAACGAGACAGCGCAAACTGGCCCCGGCTACACTAACCCGGCAGGGATCAAGCACAGGTTCCATGTCAGACGCAGGTTGATTTACATCAGGGGGAAGCTCTGTGCCCTCCCCCAGGAACCACGGGGACTTTGTGCATGCAAAGGGGGAATGGGGAGCGGGAACAAAGGGAAGGGGGATGGACTCTCGCTGATGACGACCTGCTTCCAGAGTAACATACTTGTTGATGCCCAAAGCGTCACACACCTGGACACTGACTGTGCCGGTTCCCAGCCTTGCAATGCCCCTGGATGTTCCCATCAGCCAGTGCACGGACCCTTTCTGCTCCCTCCACTCTCAGTCGTGGCTGTAAACATGGCATCCACTCCAGGGTCTGGAATGGCCTGGCTAGGGCAATCCCATGGGCCCCCAGGGCTGGAGTGGGACTGGGGTTCCCCTTCTTTTGCTATTGCTGTGTTCCCAAGGACAGCACCCTTCCCTAGATCCCAGATGGGTGGGGAACAGGATCCCCATGTAAACAGGAGAGTGATGACAGGAGACCTCCAGAGGGTGCCAGGAATCTGAGCCTCCATGCAGGACAGGGCTATCTAGCCGGGGCTCCCAGCCTCTCTCCAGCGGCTCCCCTCCCCCAGCAAACCTGCACATGGGGAGACATGTCCTGCCTCCCCTCTGGCCTGTGCCTCTGCCCCCTCCTGGAGAAAGGATGGGGAAGATGTTGTGAATGCAGCTCCCTGCGTGGATGAGAAAATCCAGGCCTGGCTCGTCTCCCCAGGGCCGTGCCCAGCTCCGAGGCTCAGCTGTGGAGTGGATGGGCTTGGCAAGGCCAGAAGCAAGCCTAGGATCTGGTAGTCCCATGTCACCCTCCTCCCCTCCTTGGACTGAGCCCTGGGCACTTTGCTGGCACTTGCCATCCATGGTGCTGTGACAGCACCTCCAGGCACAGCTAGTGCTCCGGCAGTATCCAGTGCTAGGCAGGTGTCATGCCCGGCCTTTCGGCCACCATGCTGGGGCCTCTTGGAGTCGCGCTGGTCCCACCCCCTCTTTCTCCATGCCAGTCTTCTCAGTGCAGGGCGTTCCACTCCCCGGGCGCAGGGCCAGGTAGTTCCTGCTGCTCCTGGTGCTCTCTGGCTGGAGGCTTCTTGGGGTGAGATGTTTGGTGGACAGTCAGGATGGGCTCTGGCCCCAGCCAGAGAACTGGGGGGTGAGGGGGCTAGACAGCGGCGGCTCCAGGCACCAGTGCTCCAAGCGCGTGCCTGGGGTGGCAAGCTGGGGGGGGGCGCCCTGCCGGGCTCTGCAAGGGCAGGAGTCAGGCAGCCTTCGGCGGCATGCCTGCAGGAGGTCCGCCAGTCCCGTGGATTCGGCGGCAATTTGGCAGCGGGTACACCGAATCCGTAGGACCGGGGACCTCCCGCAGGCGCACCGCCGAGGCAGCCTGCCTGCTGTGCTTGGGACGGCAAAAAAGCTAGAGCCGCCCCTGGAGCTAGAAACAAGGAATAAACTCAGCCCCCCAAATAGCTGTAGACATTGGCTGGCAGGGACCCCAGATCATCTGGAAAGAGGGATAAACACGCCGAGCCGCATGTCCCGGCTGGGCTGGAGATGAGCCAGCCATGGGACAGTGGCACCTGGGAAAGGAGGCGGGCTGAAGGCTGGGCAGGGGCAGGGGCAGAGCACATGGCGTGGCGTGGCGTGATTTGCCCTGGTGCGGAACGGCTGCTTCTGCCACTTGGGGGCCTGGAGCTCACAGAGGTTCCTCAGCTTATAGCACAAAAGCAGGAGCCGTTCTCGGCCTGGGACTACACTATCCATCCTCCTTCCCCCACTCTACCTCGCCTTCCCCTGCCCCACCCCTCTGTCCTCCCCAGCCCAGGGGCCCAGATGGAATCACCCTCCTTGCCGTGCTGAAGGCAATAGGTCGGTCCCCCCCTCACCTCCCTTTCTCGGGGGCTGTGGGCTCTTCCTTGGCAGGCCGGCCGGCCCCGGCCCCCGGACGCCAGCTGGCTCTAGCTGGAGCCGTCTCCCTCCTGGGCCAGCCCCCGGCAGGTGCTCAGCCGATGCGGGAGGGAGGAGCCGTGTCTCCAGTGTCCTGCTCCCTGGAGGGGTCGAATTCCTCGCGCGACTCCCTGACCTGCTCGTAATCCCCACGGCTCGGCCAATAAAGCTTTTGCTAAATTAGGTAAAATGGCCCTGCCACCAATCAGGGGGCGAGGGCTAATGGGAGGCAGCTGATAGGCTGTTGCGAGAGCGGCACCTGGTGACACCCAATGGCGTGGTGCTTGGCTGCAGCGTGCTGGTCGAGGACAGTACAAATAGGGGGGCCAGGGGCTGAGGGGAAGCTCCTGGGGTCTGTGTGTTGCAGGTCACGGTGACTCTGGTCTGTGGGCACTGCGGGGTGACCAGCCAACATGGTAAGAGCCTGTGCGAGAACGGCCTCGCAGCAGATGGAGCGGCCTGGGGCCAGGGCCGTCCGGAGGCCCCCGCTATAGCAGTGGCCAAGGGCTTGTGCTTGCAGAGTCTGACGTCGGGGAGCAGGAGCCGGCTGGACTGGGGGGCACGTGTGCGTGGTGCAGGCGCGTTCCCCCGGTGGGAGATGGCCAGCTCAGGCCCATTGGAGAGGCTGGCACAGGAGCCATGGGACGGTCAGGTCCTGCAGGGCAGAGGTTATGCTTCAGGAGGAGCCACTGCCCACGGGAACTTGCACGCGGGCGACAGCGCCGAGCGCAGGGCGGCTCCTGATCAGAGCGTTAGCGGGGTGAAGTCGGTTGGGCTGGTTGTGTGAGATGAAGGAGGATCGGGGCTGCAGGGCCAAGGTCCCTGCGAGGGGTGTGGTGGTGGGGGGGTGTTGGGGCATTTAGGAAAACAAGATGATGATGTTGCGATTTGCAGATTTGTCCCATACTGTACCCTCCCACCCCCCGAATGGCGCCGACCCAGGGGTGTAGAACAGGGCACAGGTACTAAGGGGCCAGGAGGGCTGGGTGAGGAATGGGCAGGGGCTGCTCCCATCTCACTCAGCTGGGAGAGGAAGCCCTGAGGCAGCCCCTGTCCTGCACAGGGACCCTGGTGTCCTGGCATCCGCTGGGGTGGGGCAGTGCTGCACTGGGGGCAGGAGGCTGCGTCTCGACTCCAAGGAAGCGGAGCTCTGGCTGGGATTCAGGAGCAGCATTGAGCACAGGCTGGCCAGTAAGCTGAGCTCTGGGTCATAAGACACCCGTCTGCAGGCCCACAAGCTCCCGCCAGCTGCGTGGGCCTGGCCCTCAAGGAGTAACTCAATCCCATTCCAACAGGTGCGTGGTCCTGGCGTCCCGCTGCTCCCCTACAAGGGAGCCGAGGCTCTGCTAAGAATAGCCGCGCACGTCCGGGGCTGGGAACGCCCAGCACGCAGGTCCTGCTGCAGGTGTCGATGGAGCAGTCTGGCCTGGGCTAGTGACCGGGCACCCAGCAGAGCTGGGAGCCGGGCGCTCAGGCTAACGCCCAGCCTCAAGGCTGCGCCCCCCAATCCCAATGACCCAGAGAGGGAGAGGCGTCCGGGGAGGTGGGGGGATGACCATGTGCACCAGCAGGGCAGAGGATTGTGGGAAGTGCGGGAGCTGAGTCTGAGGGCAGGTCATGGCAGGGAGGGACCCGGGTTCCAGCAGCAGCAACTGCCCATGAGTGGCCTGTTCACACAGGCGCCTCCTCGCGGCCTGCAGGATCTCGGAGCCAGCCACAGAGCTCACAAGACGCTTGGCAGGTCAGACGGGGCCTCCCCATGGGGGTTGGCTGGGGACCTCCCAGGACGGTGCACAGCCGACAGCGCTTGTGAAGTGCTGATAGTCTGTGTAACTCACATATGTAACCTGCCCACGCCTGCCTTTCCCTGGCACATGCACCCAGGGCCATGGTGGGCAGTGGCCAGGGGCCATGGTGGGCAGTGGCCCGGGGGGCAGGGCTCTGGGACGTGTGACTGAGCCCAGAATTGCATGGCTCTGAGCTCAGGTGCTGGGCTGTGCTGGGGGAGGGGTGGTAGTGCTCAGCCTTGGGGTCTGGGTGGCTCAGGGACCCGCCTCACCTACACCCTGCTGCAGAGAGGGGACAGACCTGGCCGCTCCCTGCCTGCTGCGAGAAGAGGCGGCAGGGCCCGGGCTGGAGCTCTGGGTGAGCAGCTGTTTTGTTTGCCTTGCAGACGACGGACCAGCAGGCGGAAGCGCGGTCCTTCCTCAGCGAGGAAATGATTGCGGGTGAGTGTAACCGAGCCCCTCTGGGCACAGGGCAGGAGGGGCTGTCAGAGATCCCCGCAGAGAGGGGAAAGGACAGGAGCTGCTGGCCCAAGGTGACTCTGAAGGGGGACCTGCCCCCAGGACTCCCCCAGGACCTGCTCTCTCCTGGGAAGGGAAGAGGGCGATAGACCCGACCAGCACATCCTACTCCCAAGCCTGGGAGGGCACTGGGCTGTCTCCACGGCTGGGCCCACCCCTCGGTACCTGGGGGATGCCGGGGCTCAGAGCCAAGCAGCGCTGGCCATGCCGATGGGCGCTGGGCAGAGCTGAGGAGCGTTCTCAGCTCCCTGCTAACTCGGCCCTGTCCTGCAGAGTTCAAGGCCGCCTTCGACATGTTCGACGCGGACGGCGGCGGGGACATCAGCACCAAGGAGCTGGGCACCGTCATGCGCATGCTGGGGCAGACTCCCACCAAGGAGGAGCTGGACGCCATCATCGAGGAGGTGGATGAAGATGGTGAGCAGCGTCTTCCTCTTGGAACAATCCCTGGGGAGGGGGCAGGGGCTGGCGGTTCCTGACCTCGGGGCGGCTTCTTCCCGCAGGCAGCGGCACCATCGACTTCGAAGAGTTCCTGGTCATGATGGTGCGGCAGATGAAGGAGGATGCCAAGGGCAAGTCGGAGGAGGAGCTGGCAGAGTGCTTCCGCATCTTCGACAAGTGAGTCAGCGTGGCATGGGCGCAGCTCCGCCGGCCTGGCTCGGGGGAGCCCAGCTCAGCGTGGGGGGTTCTGAGTCCCGCTGCCCCCCCGGGCTGCAGGAAGGTCCTTGGCCCAGTGGCCATTGACCAGGCCGCCTCACCCGTGGCCACAGACCTCTGTCCCCGGAGTAACGTTGCTGCCTCCCTCTCAGCTCAGGGGACGCCCGTCTCTCCCCAAGTTCCTTCTGAGCCTGAGTTATCCAGGCTCCTGGGTTGGCTGCAGAACAGCTGCACCAGCTGGGTCGGCTGCTAGAGCAGGGGCCAGGCTGGGGGCCCAGAGTCCCCTGCTGCCCCTGCTCTCCGCCCGCCCAGCCAGCCCCGCTCAGAGCCGCATGCCCTGTCCCCACAGGAACGCAGATGGGTACATCGATGCCGAGGAGCTGACCGAGATTTTCCGAGCCTCTGGGGAGAGCGTGACTGAGGAGGAGATCGAGGAGCTCATGAAAGACGGGGACAAAAACAATGACGGACGCATCGACTTTGATGGTGAGGCCCAGGGCTCCCTCACCCAGGCTTTGTGGGGCTGCCCAGGGGAGCTCTCACTCCCCCACCCTTGGCCGGCCTCCTCCCCTCCCCACTCCACATTGAGCCCAGCAGGATCTGTGCTCAGAGCTCTCCTAAGCCCCAAGAGCTCCACCTTCCCAACCTCTCCACTGAGCTGAGGGATGCCTGGTACAGAGTGCCGGGGCCAGGGAACCCTGATAGCCCAGCGCGTGGGGGTGTCTGTGAGCGTTATGCTGCATGACGGGTGTGGTGCACCCTCCACATCCCCATCCCCATTCCCAACCCAGCCCCCCCACCCCCCCGATCCCCAGCTCCCCCCACCCCCCCGCTCCCCAGCCCCCCAGCCCTGACCAGGTGTCTGGCTGTTTGTGCCTGCAGAGTTCCTGAAGATGATGGAAGGTGTGCAGTAAAGGACCGACAGTCCTGCGAGCCAGGCCCTGCTTCCAGCCCTGCTCCATCTCCGCACAGCAAAGCCAAGCGCACTCTGGGAGCAGCCTCCAGCCGGAGGGCCTGGCCTCCCCTGCCCCGTGAAGCGCTCGCTTTGTACAATTCCACTGCTCCCTGAGACTGGCTCCCTTGTTGCCGCGCCCCGGGGCTGGTGGGCTGTGGACTCACCTCTCACATGGCTGGAAAGAGCCTTTCCCCCATCTGTAAACGCTGTGTATAGTATTGAAGCCTCATTAAAAGGGTCAAAGGTTTGAAGCTGCCGGAGCCTGGATTTTAGCTGGCTTTGATATGGGGAGTGGAGCCGGGGGGACCCTCTGGCCGGAGACCCTAGCACAGGCAACCAGGGAGGAGTCTGCAGGAAGCGGGTGGGGGGATGTGAGGTCCTCCCAGGGGCATGACACTGAAGGAGGTGCCCGGGCCTTGGCGCGTGTCACTGGAGTTGGGGCAGGGAAGGGGGGGGAGCGTTGCCAGGGCCTGGGGTGGGTATGACCACATGTGGCCGGTCCAGCCTTGCTCACAGCACTTGGTAACTGCTCAGAGCAGCCCCTGGCGCCCCACTCAGCAAGCAGGGCCATCTACGGCTGAGCAGCTCCTGCCCCCGTGCTCACAGCCTGGGCTAGTGCCAGGCAGGCACGGGTCTCAGCTGGGCTGATGCCGACTGGGCGGGGCCAGGGGGCTGCACTCGGGGCTCTGGGCTGCCTTTCCCACATGGCCTCTGGGGACCAGGCCAGCAGTGAGCTCAGATTTTCCGCAGGGGAGGAGCTCGCTGGCTGGCAGCTCTCTGCACCTCACAGGGGCTGTGGTGCAGGAACCAAGCAGCAACCCAGGCCCTCCCTTGTGGGGTTGCAGGGTCAGCTGGACGGGCAGGGCCTGGGACCGGGACCAGGGCACCACTGAGGAATCCCTTTACCTCAGGGCAGGGCTGGCCCACAGGCCTCAGGGGCTGGTAATATGGGGGTGCTCTTATTCTGGGGGGGCTGAGTCACACTGAGCCCCTCCAAGCCAGGGACCTTGGCAGCCATCACCAGCCTGGCGTAGCAGAGAGGCTGCATGGTGACCCCATGTCAGGGCCCCCTCTGCTCTCCCTTCCAGGAACCGCTTCTGCTCCAGTCACCAGAGCCATCACAGCTCAGGCTGCCGGCCCCACCCCTGGGATGCAGGGCCACATCCACGGCCGTGGCCCAGGCAGCGCCAGCGGGGGACTGCCCCCCCCCAGGGGGGGGTCATGCTAGAGGATCACTTTCAAACAGCCCCTTAATCATTTCGGGTGGGGAGGGAGACAGCCAGACCGGGGCAGGCCCTGGGCCTGTCATCACCCCCTGCTGCCCATAGATCTGCCCCCCGGACCCGTCAGCAGGTGGGATCCCACAACCGGGGAGCCCGGAGCCACAACCACAGGCCATGGCACCTGGAGACACATTTCCAGCTAGGAGGAAGATGCAACTTTGGGAGCCCCACAGGCCAGGACTCCCCCCCGGGCCTCATGGGTTAAACCCACCCACGGAAAATAGCGAGGCAGCGCCATGCCCAGTGGCGCCTATCGCCTGCCTGCCTAGACCTGCCGCAGCTCCCCCGGGACCCCAGAGCCCGCCCCTAACAATCTGCCTCAGGCTCGGCCCGGCTAGCGGAGACTCCAGCAGCGGAGAGGAGAGCGAGGGAGCTGCTCCTGGGACCGGGACGCTGAAGGGCTCCGACAGCCAGTTTGCAGGGCTGGCAGCGCCGACTCAGGCCCGTTCCCACCGAGAGAACTGCATAGCATTGCGGTGACAGGACTGGAGCAGGGAGGCGGTGCTGGCGTGTGGGAGAGTCCGGCTCCTCCAGACTGCTGCCCGGGGGAGGTCACTCCACTGACAGCTTCGGTCCAGGCCGCCTTCCCACTTGGTGCCTGCCTCTGGGAGAACAGCTGGAGCTGATACGAGGGGTCCTGCATCACAGACAGCAGCAGGCCCCAGCCTGCACGAGGCCCCAAGTGGGTGTGAGAGCCCTTTGTGGCACAGCCCACCGGCTACACCCAGGTGTGGAGGACCCCACCTCGACAGCAGGCCCCAGCACCAGCCTGCTGTGCAGCCCAACGCACTGGCTGGTGCCGCTTCCCCATCCACCAGCAGGCACCGGAGCAAGCCACGCACAGCTGAGGCCCTGGGCCGCATGCAGGCGCTGGAGAGGGAACACCCAGCAGCAGGGTCCCTGCCCTGGCAGATGTCCCATGTGCCTGACTCCCACAACATGGGGGAGGTGAGAGGGGAGTGTGCAGCTGCCCACACCTCCCTGAGCAAAGTCATTGTGTGGCACAGACAGCTGGCGCTGCAGCTGGGAGGCACGGCTGACTCACCCCGGCTGCGGGAGGAGCTGCAGGAGCGGAGCAAGGAGGTGCACGAGCTCAGCAAGGGTAAGGAACTGAGCCCAGCCTGTTATTGCCAGGAGCAGGGCTAGAGAGGGGGGGAGATGACGCTGTGCTGCCCTGCCTGGGGCTGCCCCACAGCCAATGCCCTTCAGTCCAGCCCCTGGGTGCTCACTGCACTCACTGCTGTGCGCTGGGCACCTGCTCTTCCCCAGGCCTGGGGCTACAGTGCACAGACCACCCTGCCCGCGCGCGGCCAGCTCCTGCTTTCCTCTGCATTCACATGGGAACCCGCTCCCCATGTCCGCCTCCCTCCTGTCCTGCGTCTTCTGCCTAGAGCCAGGCCTGACACACGACAGTAATGGGCAGTTCTGAGAGCGAATGCTGGCATCCCTCGCCAGTGCCTTGTCCCCGTGGCGAGTAACAGCCCGCTCGCATTGCCAGCTAAGGGAGCTACTCGAGCTCAGTGGGGCATTGATCCAGGGCTCATCTCTCTGCGAGCCATGGGGGGGGGCGCTTGCTACCCCTTCGGACAGTTAATATTTAATCTCCTCCCACTGCCCCTCGCCCCATTAGACCTGGCTGCTGGGGACAGAGTTCTGCACCTGCAAGGGTGTGCATGGGACCCCACCCCTGGGTGAGAATACACCAGGCAGATGTCTTGGGCAATCCTGCTGCACAAGCCCACGGCTGGCGCTCGGCTCAGTTTGGCCCTCTGTCACCAGGCGATTTCATCCCAGCTGGCTCATTGCTAGGGCAGCTGTTCCATTACCTTCCACTCGAGCCCGCCCAGTGCTGTGCTCTGCTAGCTTCCCGCCCTGGGCTGGTAACACTGGGTGCACGTCTCCCTGCAGGGCTGCGGAACATGCTCCTAGCCAGGCTGAGGCAGCCGCTGGCCAGCCCTGAGGAGCGGCAGGAGCTGGAGAGGCTGTGGGTGCTGTCCCTGTCAGCTCTGGAGCTCTTCCACCAAGACCTGCACAGGGCCCATCATCTCTGCCAACTCTTCCCCCTGCAGGGGCGGGGAGGGCCGCTGCTGAGCACTGGCGTCACGGGGAAGGCCACAGATGGAGGGCACAAGCCGTGGAGGAGGCCAAGCCGCAAGGGTGCCAGGAGCACGGAGCAGCTGGGTGCTGCCCCTAGCCTGGAGGAGCAGATTGAGTGTGTGGGGACCATGCTGCTGGAGATGGAGACCAGAGTCAATGTCCCTGTCTGGACTGTGGAGGCCACAGAAGAGGCCGGGCCGGGCAGCAGCTTGGCCTGTGAGGCAGAGGGGTCGTGCAGCGAGAGACAGGCTGCAGAGGTGGCAGGTGGCCCAGGGTGCTGCAGGCGTCAGGGCTGGCCTGCACTCTGCTGCATATTGTCATGACCAGCCCCCAGGCGAAGGGGCAGGACTTTGCTCCCCCCAGGAGAAAACCCAGAACAGGGACCCTTGGCCACAGCAGCCCAGAAAGGCAAGTTTCTTTGAGCACATGGCGCCCAGCTGGGAGAAGCAGGAAGAGGTGCTCTGGCTTGGGGTAGGAACAGGTTGGCTGAGGGCTCCCCTGCCAGCAGGGCAGTCAGCTCAGGGAGCATGTGGGACAGCAGTGGCAAGGTGGGGGAGCACTGTAGGCCAAAGGAAGGGTGGCAAAGAGCCCCCACCCCCCTGGCACTGGAGGGAGTCATGGCAGAGGAGACCGCTGGGGGATTAATAAACATCGTTCTCCCACTTGCGTTCGTTCCCTGTAGAGCCTACAAAGTGCCCCTGCCCCAGGGAACCATTTCCACACCCACAGTGGTGGTGGTGATGGAGGTGCCTGGAGGTCACAGAGATCTGTGCTTGAATCCCCATCTGCTGGGGTGACTGGCCCCAGGCGGTGGCAGATCAGCAGCCGAGAGCTGCCTCAAGGCAGGGCCAGGCCCTCTTGGCTCCAAGTGCCCTGGGCTCGGTTCTTGCTGTGCATGGCAGCCCGGCCAGAAGGGGTCACCGCGGCCCAAGACACTACCCAGCCCAATGCAAGTACCATGATCTGTGCAAAACCAAAGTTAAAAAACGAGAGTTTATTTATACAGTAACCGTGGGTTCCACCGGCAGAATGAATTTAAAACCAGCATATGATACAGAGTCCTGTACAGAGCAGTCAGAGGACAGTTCCAGAGAGCAGATAGGGACAGACAGACAAAGAGCTGCGGCTTGGACAGGCATCAGGTCTCCTGGCTCTTGGCCTGCTTTGCGTACGTTTCCTGCAGGTATTTCTTGAAGGCTGGGGAGGGAGGGGAGAGCTGTTGGAGAGGGGCAGACTTCGAAGAGGGGCACAGGGGGTTCACCCTGGGCTCTCTCCACTCAGGCTATTCCAGCTCCTGCAGCTGGCGAGAGGAAGTCACCCTGGGACAGGCTAGGAAGGAAGACACCCTCCTCTACTGGGCCAGAGCTCAGCAACGAAGCCAGGCCAAGTGAGTGCCCAAGTCCCAGGCCCCCCAATCAGGTACCGTCCCTGGGGAGGGGGATTGTTACCCAAACAGGTCTGAAGGCAGCTGTCCTCCTCTCCATGTCCAGGCACTGGAGGGCAGCTGTAACCCTGCGCTGGGCCTGTAGGCAGCTCAGCCAGGAGTAACCCAGAGCCACGGTGCCTAACGGACCTCAACGGGAGACACTCACCTGCTTGGTTCTTCCAGAGTTCGGCCGCATGTGTATTCAGGGGGCTCTCAACGTTCGGCTCTGAGGATTGGGAGATGCGAGGGGAGGGGGGGTCAGTGTGAGGACAGAGTAGGCTTCCTGTTTCTTACACAGCAACACGCTCACCCCACTCCATAAGAACGGCCCTACTGGGTCAGACCAAGGGTCCATCTAGCCCAGCATGCTGTCTTCTGACAGTGGCCAGTGCCAGGTGTCCCAGAGGGAATGAACAGAACAGGTAATCACCAAGTGATCCATCCCCTGTCGCCTATTCCCAGCTTCTGGCAAACAGAGGCTAGAGACACCATCCCTGCCCATCCTGGCTAATAGCCATTGATGGACCTACCCTCCGTGAATTTATCTAGTTCTTTTTTGAACCCTGTTACAGTCTTGGCCTTCACAACATCCTCTGGCAAGGAGTTCCACAGGTTGTGTGAAGAAATACTTCTTTTTATTTGTTTTAAACCTGCTACCTATTAATTTCATTTGGTGACCCTTAGTTCTTGTGTTGTCTACTTTCTCTACACCAGTCATGATTTTATAGACCTCAATCAGATCTCCCTTTAGCCGTCTCTTTTCCAAGCTGAAAAATGCTAGTCTTATTAATCTCTCCTCATATGGAAACCCTTCCACACCCCTAATCATTTTTGTTGCCCTTTTCTGAACCTTTTCCAATTCCAATACATCTTTAAAAGATGGGGCAACCACATCTGCACACAGTATTCAAGATGTGGGCGAACCATGGATTTATAGAGGCAACATGATATTTTCTGTCCTATTATCTATCCCTTTCTTAATCATTCCCAGCATTCTGTTTGTTTTTTGACTGCCGCTGCACATTGAGTGGATGTTTTCAGAGAACTATCCACAATGACTCCAAGATCTTTCTTGAGTGGTAACAGCTAATTTAAACCCCATCATTTTATATGTATAGTTGGGATTATGTTTTCCAATGTGCATTACTTTGCATTTATCAACATTAAACTTCATCTGCCATTTTGTTGCCCAATCACCCAGTTTTGAGAGATCCTTTTGTAGCTCTTTGCAGTCTGCCTGGGCTTTAACTATCTTTAATAATTTTGTATAATCTGCAAATTTTGCCACCTGTTTACCCCTTTTTCCAGATCATTTATGAATATGTTGAATAGGACTTTGCCCAGTACAGACCCCTAGGGGACACCACCATTTACCTCTCTCCATTCTGAAAACTGACCATTTATTCCTACCCTTTGTTTCCTGTCTTTTAAACAGTTACCGATCCATGAGAGGACCTTCCCTCTTATCCCATGGCAGCTTACTTTGCGTAAGACCCTTTGAGGGACCTTGTCAAAGGCTTTCTGAACAGCTAAGTACACTATATTCAGTGGATCCCCTTGGTCCACATGCTTGTTGACCCCCTCAAAGAATTCTAGTAGATTGATGAGGCATGATTTCCCTTTACTAAAACCATGTTGACTTTTCTTCAACAAATTAGGTTCATCTATGTGTCTGACAATATTGTTCTTTATTATAGTTTCAACCAGTTTGCCCAGTACTGAAGTCAGGCTTACAGGCCTGTAATTCCTGGGATCACCTCAGGAACCCTTTAAAAAATTGGTGTCACATTAGCTATCTGCCAGTCATCTGGTACAGCAGCTGATTTAAATGATAGGTTACAGACTACAGTTAGTAGTTCTGCAATTTCACATTTGAGTTCCTTCAGAACTCCTGGGTGATACCATCTGGTCCTGGTGACTTATTACTATTTAATTTATCAATTTGTCCCAAAACCTCCTCTAATGAAACCTCAATCTGGGACAGTTCCTCAGATCTGTCACCTAAAAAGAATGTCTCAGGTTTGGGAATCTCCCTCACATCCTCAGCCATGAAGACTGATGCAAAGAATTCATTTAGTTTCTCCGCAATGGCCTCATCTCCTTGAGTGCTCCTTTGGCACTTCCATTGTCCACTGGCCCCACTGGTTGTTTAGCGTCTGGTCACATGCTTCCCGCCATGATGCCTTCCTCCCCGGCTCACACCCCAGCCGGATCGCTGTCCGCTGTAGCAGTCATTCTATTTGTATCATGGTAGCACCTAGGAACCCCAGGCCCGGACAAAGCTGCAATCGTACCAGGCCTTGTACAAACCTAACAAAAGCTCCGTCCCTGCCCCAGAGAGTTGCTGTGACGGTCCCAGTATCGGATGAGACAGCAGATAGAGGAGCACAAGGAAATGATGAAGCAATACTGGTCAGCGAGCTGGGCTGATCACTGTGCACACTCGGAGGCAAGGACATGCTTTGGGCAAGCAAGGGGAGCGGGAGGAGGCTGGGATGGGAAAGGGGAGCCCAGGAACTCAGAGCCGCAGGACGATCCCCAGGCAGCCTCACCTCCCAGCAGGCTCTGAATGGACAGCAGGATCGTCCGGACGTCGTAGAGCGCCGACCACTTGTCCTTGAGGATGTCCAGGCAGATGTTGCCCTGCGTGTCCACGTTGGGGTGGTAGCAGGGGGTGAGGAACTTGACGGTGGGGGCGTTGTAGGGATACCCGTCGGGGAACTCCAGGGAGAGCTTATACCTCAGCTCCTCGTACACCTGGGGGAGGCAGGCAGGGAGGCGTTAGCCGGGCAGACCCAGGCCCCTCGGTGCCCCCCAGAGCCGCGGGCTCGCCAGACCCCCCAGCCCAGCTCGGCCCCTCGCTCACCGTCCCAGCGGCACCGTCGATGGTCCCGATCCAGCGGAAGAGATTGTCCGACTCGGGGAAGGCGGAGATCCCTTTGTCGCCGGCCATCTGAGCGGGGACGGGACACGGGTTAGGAGCGAGCGCCCGGTCCGGCCACCCCCCGCCGCAGCCCCCAGGGCGGGCCCGGGGCCAAGCCGCCCCGCGGGACCCGGCCGAGACCCGCCCCGGCCCGGGCCCCAGCGAGCATCCCCCGGCCCGGCCCGGCCCCAGCGCCCGGCCCGACTCACCATCAGCGCCATCAGCTCCTGCTGCAGCCTGCGGGACAGAGGGGGCAGGGTCAGGGGGGCGCGGCCCGCAGCTCCCCGGTCCGCCCGCCCGGTCCCTCCCTCCCGCCCGCAGCTCCCCGGTCCGCCCGCCCGGTCCCTCCCTCCCGCCCGCAGCTCCCCGGTCCGCCCGCCCGGCCCGGCCCCTCCCGCCGGTCCGCAGCTCCCCGGTCCGCCCGCCCGGCCCCTCCCGCCCGCCAGTCCGCCCGGCCCCTCCCGCCGGTCCGCAGCTCCCCGGTCCGCCCGGCCCAGCCCCTCCCACCCACCCACAGCTCCCCGGTCCGCCCGCCCGGCCCCTCCCTCCC